>NW_020220138.1:181448-220190 GCF_003070985.1 Temnothorax curvispinosus | reverse complement strand
GGTGGAAACTAGACTACTGATAAACTGTAATATAGATGCTGTTGTGTCAATAATTAATTATAATATAGCAATATAATATGTCGAATCTTTTTACGATGTTTCAAGTTCTAAACTTTATTGTCGCTATTGATTGCAGTCTTTATTTAAAAAAAAAACTGAATAGTAGCATCAAAATTAAAATCAATTACATTGTAAGCATGATGATCGAATAAAATATAATCTGAATATTTCAATTTCAGGCGCAATTTATCTTATAAACTGTACAATATTTCTATACTTTACACAGGGTTAAGAAAATTATCATTCTTTTGAGTATTTTGATCTTCAAAGTAAAAAATGTCATATACACGATTATGTACATGATTTTGAACGCAAATTATACCACAGCTTGTTCGCTTTTATCATAGAATTTATAAGACAATTAAGGCAAGAAAAATTATATTTTTATATAAATCGCATCTTTAATCATATCTAAAAATAATTAAGAAAGCTAAAAATCATACTTTCATATTATCGGACCAATGCACAATGCTTATATTACGATTTGGTGTATGCATCTACACATGTTACATCTCTTCAGTATATGCATCTACACATATTACATTTCTCCAACTTTTCCAACGATTTCTATAATGTTTGAAATAACAATATGTACATAATATTTAACAATTTGTACTAATGATTTCCTGTGTTGCTTTTGGCAAAATGCCCTCATAAAATAACAAACTACTCTTCTTGTGTTGTTAATAATGCATCTACCGCAATATTATTTTATGATCTTGCCGTCGATGACGCTTTGTGCACGAGTTTTCATTTTCTTTTTATCAAGCGCAGTTTTAAGGTATACGCTGACACGTTTATCCATCATTAAAATAATTTGTATTAAATGATGAAATTATGTGATGATTAATATTTATAATTATTACTTATATAATTATGAATAATAATAATTATATAAGTGTATTTGGATAACAGCCAAGCAATCATTATTAATTAATAATTATAATTATTGACTGATATCATTCTGTAATAACCCCAAACTTCAAATGTTTGTTCCATTAGCCCTATGTATCTTCACAAATAACTTTCCTCAGTGTGTCCCGTATTGTATCGTGCGTGGCAAAGCTGATTCCGACGGCAATAGGACCCTTTACCCAATTCATGCTTAAGCCTTTGTAAAAAGCCATTATTCCTTCTTCCCTGTAACATGCACAACGATAATTTATCAATATACTTCTATATAAATATAAAATTACATTTATTGGGGAAAACAGCAAAATATGTTATTAAATATATCGATTTCTATAAATTTCTGTAAATATTATCAAATGTATCTAACTATCTTTATATTTCTTTAAATTTAAAAGATATATTTTCTTTTTTCTCAACTCGGTCTCTAAATCGATTTTATAATTTATTCATAACTAGATAGTTGCTATACTCTACTATTATATTTTTAAATTTAAATGATGCGTAAATACTTACGTGTAAATTTTCACGACAGTCGACGTGATCGTGTGATAATGCTGGCCCTTGATCGCTGACGTCTGCATTCTCCGCCGCACAATGTCCAGTGGGTAGCTGCTTGTCTGACCGACCATTCCAGCGATGCCGCCGCAAATGAGCGAGGTCGAGAATCCCGGAATAGTCACCGTGTACACTGTTCATCGACACGTAGCCATCATCGAACATGAAGCACGCAGCACTTCGAAATACGCCGCCGGTCGGGCTTGTCTCGCGTCGCTATTAAAGTTAGTACCGTCCCAATATCAGGGGAAACAGGGTGCCCCCGACGTGCCCCATCGGTACCCTGCTTTACGATCATATACAACAGCCACTCTCATTCGTATAACCCTCGATTCTTTTCTTTTTTTTTTCGCATGTTTTATGTGTACGTGTGTATGTATGTGAGTACAAGCACCGTCACCGTCGACGGGCGTCAAGAGGATTCGTCGTGTGAACGGAATCGACTCACCGGTCAGTAAGTTTCTCAGCATGTCGTACGTGAAGAAGCTGCAACCGGCGTACGGGATGACACCGAGGATCGTGGCGGTGAAGCCACGGTAGTACGCCAATATTCCCTCCTCTTTGTACATACGCCAGAATGCCTGCCGCAGAGTCTTGTACTCGGTCTTCAGGGTTACCGCCATTCTCGCCCGCATCAGATCCAACGGATAGGTCATGGTTTGCGATGTCACACCCGCGAGTGCGCCGGCCAGAAAGCTCGCCCATGGTTTTTCTCTGTAAATATTCATATAACACGGGTGTGAAATCTGCGCATGGTATCCATGTTTAAATCGTAATAGTTGCTTTGTTTGCTAAAAATGTTTTTGAATTTTTCATGTGATACCTTTCCGCGCCGTTTATACTCAGAATTCTTTTCCACTGTTCGTGCGCAGTGAATTGCACCGCCGAATATGGTACTATCCTGACCATGGTAGCGCTGTTTCCACGCCACAAGCTGAGAAGGCCTTCGGTACGCATCGCTGAAGTTAAGAATCCTATCGCTGCCCTGGCCGAGTAGGGCTGCTTCGAAATTTGAAAATTGATCTTTGTACGATCTAACGGCGCTATCGTGGTCTTCGCAAAAGCTCCCGCTATCGCCCCGGACACCAGACTCGTCCAGACCCTTTGCGTATTTGAAATCTCCTTTCCGGTGCATTTTTTCTGTGTGCTCTGCAACGTACATACGTGATGTTGTTTTTTACTATATATAATATAAAACATAATTAATGAATATATTTATCATATATATAGTTATAAATATATTTATTGTTATTTTTTATTATATATAAAAGATAGTTAATGAATATAATTATCATATATCGTTATATTGTTAGTGCATAAATGTTACATTAAATAATATAAAAATGTCTTTGACAAGAAAGGTTTTCGCGTTACTTATGGGACTGATAATTTGTACAGTTGTGACATATCTCATTCTGTACACCGATATTATATTAGAGTTTTATATCGACAAACACAGCGAGATGAATGTATTTTCTTACTGCAACGTCCACATCTTGCCTCTCCATTGGCAGGGCCGATGTAGCAGGCAATGTCGACGTTACGTGTTTCCCAGCAATCGGCAGCACGGACACTTGAATACGTTCTAGAACCGCTTGACCACCCTCTCTGGGACGGGTTGCGTGCCCGCTCATCTCTGGCACACCCTGCTGTTCCGTTACCGTTGGACTCTCATACAGATCGCCGTCTTCCTTTTCGTATCGCTGACGTACACGGGCCGACACAAGATAACACTGTAAACATATTCGTTTTATGAAATTTAGTAGAAAAAAAAAACAAATTTTGGAGTCTCATGATCTAAACATTTAAATCATACATTATAGAAAAGCTTAAAAATGAGGATATTAAAAATTTACAGTTTCCAATAACTTACAACTTACAAGTGAATGATTAATTTCGGAATTATAAGAATTTAAAAAAAATAAAATAAAAAATGTCTTATCTATCTTTTTAAAATCCTTATAATTTCGAAATTAATCATTCACTTGTAAGTTTCTGAAGCAATCCACGATAGCTCTATGATATTATTTTAACAGTTTATTATCATGAAAAACGGAAGAAATTTAGAAAATAGGATATTGATAAAGAAAATGGAATTTGAAGGGAGAATGATTAAACTGTGTTCTAATAATGAAAGAAGATAAGAATTGCACGGCTCCTATAAGAAACAGACTGAAAGCTTAAATTTAATATTATCGTATGCTTATAGTTAGGTAATACTAACGTCAATGAGATCAAAGTACATGCTATAAGGTTCGTATTCTACAAATACAGAAAGCTCTAAATAAATTCGAAGAAAATAATTCTCGCGCGCGTATGCAATAAAACGATGACACTCGCGCCGAAATATTTTTACATTCTACATTTCACATTTGAAGTTGTGGAAAGCTGACAAAATTTGTTACGTTAACGGGCAAATAGAATGAGTGTTTTTATCTTTTTCATAACGTTATCATTTGTTGAAATGTTTTAAACATAAAAATGGAGATTAATTTATACAACAAATAACGATTAAGAGAGAAAATATACATATGCTTGTGACACGATAAGAATTATCTCCGGTATGCACTTGCATTTTTTTTTCCTCCCTAAGTATTGTAGTTTCTCACTATCAACTATGCAAATTTATAAAATACGTAATGCAAAACAGCAAGGTTAATATAGTTCTTACGTGACAACTCGCATATATATAGATAGATATTCTTGCTTACGAGGCATGTACGTATACGATGCAAATTAGATAATCGTTCTTTGCATCTATATATGATGGACCAAAAATATCTCGCAAGTATCGTCTTATCGATTTGCCAATTAGAGTTCTGCGAGAGATTTTAGTGGAGCAAGATTATCTCGACTATTTTTCGGAGAGATAAAACATTCTCTGTGGTAAAAAAAAAAAAACAGATAAGATACAAAGGTTGCTGACACAAAATAGAGAAATGACCGTTTCACTTTCTGTTTCATGCTGCCGACACGTTCATTTTTATCGAGACGTAAAACTTTCGCAAAGCAATTAATTTTCACCGATAAAAAAAATTTGTATCGCACATTGCGGAAGCAGACGGTAAAATTTCTGTACATAAATCGGAAAAAAAAAACTAATCTTTTTCTGGATACTAAGCAGAATTTGAAACAATAGTTGAAAAATATCCAATATTATTTTTGTCCAACTTTTTTTCGAGACAAGTTATCAAACAATTACAGTTTTTTTTCAATTTCCAAGAAAGTTTCCATAGTCTTCGACTACTAGAAATCTTATCTCTCTCTCTCTCGAGTGCACGCGTTTCTGTCACGCGTCACAGCATGATAATCATCGCGCATTCACGAGAAGATATAATACATTGCAGTAACAGATAGCTGCATTTATGCATAGTCATCTCTCGAACGTCACGCATCAAGATAACACGCATCGAAATAAACTGCTATATATTTAACTCCGAAAAGGAGCAAATATTCTTTCCGAGATCCTTTCGCAAAGGAAGCTCGTTGTAGAGCTTAGAAAATCTGCGTGACGCGTAGAGCAAATTATCTGTTTGGTCGTTTGATAAAAACAGATAGGGACCTTGGAGTATTTTTAGGATCCTCTGGAATTTCTGACATTGCATTCGGATTGCACTCGGAAACGAACGCTGCGATTTTTTCGCCATCTCATCAGAATGAGTTCGGCGAGCATCTGAAATTTTAAGACGCAAAGATAAAAGTGGACGGGACCTTCCAAACTTCCAAAAATTGAATTTTAGAATAGCTCCGAGCGCGATACTTATCTCCTTTTCTCGGTAATTTTATTAACAAACGACATGTACGATAAAAAGTACTCTGAGGAAACTCATGGTAAACATTGGATTCTTCCTGCGAATTCCGCGGTTCGGAGCTCCAGGTATTTTCTCGGATGAGAGACGCCAGTCGACGAGAATCAAGTCCAATTCTCGGACTCATCGGACTGACTGCGATTCACCTTGTAAAACGCTACGATACGCAACGCGCAACGTGAAAATGCGAGGATATTATGTAACGCGTAACGCGCCTGTTATCGACGCATGACGCTTGAAAATCTGTTTGCGAACGAAGACACGGAACGGACAGCGTAATGAAAAACGGATTGATCGCACTGCTGGAGCACGTGGGAAACGAATTGCGACAACGCGTAAGGCGCGTGCGAGATAAGGCTGCGTTCGGGGAGCGTGCTATCAGCGCTATTGCATCATTCTATCTTTATCGTTCATCAGGTGTAAAACAAGGACGAAATAAGCAAATAGCGCGCTCCCCGAATCCAGCTTAAAGCTGTCTCTCTCTCTCTCGGCGGGGACTGCAAACAAACATCTAACATTTCAATCCGCGCGCGACTAAAAAACACCACGATTATTGATCCGTGACCAAAAGTTTATTAACGAGAGATTTATATTTATTAATCGTTTTGCATTATAAGGATGATATATCCTTTGTTAACACACAAAACTTTTATATAATATTGACACTAGAACTACCAGAGATTAATCTACATAATAATCTACTTATTTCTACCGAAGAAATCTTAGAAAAGAAAAAAAAAGAAAAAACAAATTAATAAAATTGATTATCTATGTAATTTCAATAGGAGTCAGAAAATTTTAGAAATTAAGCTGTTTCAAAAATGAGTAATAAATTATTAAAAAGTATCAAACGGATTATTTTGACCCCTCTGATAGTTCTAGTGTTAATTAATATTGTATAAAAATATATACAGCTTTATTATATAGAAAAAAAAACTAATATAAAACTAATGATTCTCGATAAATTTCTATTGATTTTTATATGAACTTGGAGCTCCGTTAATGTTCCGTATTTCATTAAAGAAACGTTTCCCGCGGATCAAACTCTAAAAATAACTTTACATTAAAGGATTGAAGATCAGTGTCACGCTGCGCCATTAATATTTATCTTAATTCAGTTTTCTCGAGAATCTCACGTTTTTATCAAGAAAAACTTAATCACGCCTATTAAGGTAATAAAAGAAGAACGGAAGCGCACACTAACGACTAAATGACTGAGCGACAGTTCGGTTTCATTAGACTGCATTTATCTATTACATCCCACGCGATTAATATTTAACAGGATAAAATAATAACCGCGTGGAATGTAAAATACATTCCATTAGGCTGCATTTACTGTCAGTACTGAAAATCTATAGTACACGTGACGTAAAATACAGAAAAATATTTTCAGTACTGACAGTGAATATCGGAATGCAGCCTTAATTCATTTCGTATCATTATAAGAACGAAAATACGATATATCCCTCATTGATATAAAACTTAACGATTGTCGGCAGATTGTTCATCGATTTCAGCGTCAAACCTGAAGTTTTGTTAACGAATATTTTATATTAGAAAAATATATTCCCCGGACCATCCCGAAAACGCTAAAAATAAGATTGAAGATCTCGACGTCATCGCTGCGTTAGCAATAATCATTTTAAGCCAACATTTTAAGTTAACTTTCCCTTACATTTTTATCGCCAAATAACTGCGCTTACACGTAATGTCCATTTCTACAAATATGGATTAACTCTATAATATCGGTTTAAAACTTACTCTTTATCTTTTTCTAATTCTCCAAACCAGAAAAGGATAAAAAGTAAGTTAAATGGACATAATTAGAGTGCTTATTAGGAGATAATGGAGGAACACTAACGACCTAAATGACGACATTTAAAGGACGTGCCCACTCTTTCGGACCTTTGGACTCTCGTGTAGTTCGCCAAGGCAAATCGCCAGTCGGTATCAAGATGTCGGTGCAAGGGTCTTCCTGAGGGCCAAGTGCACCGCGTTGACGTATGGATGTTTTGATAAAATTTATTTCTATATTTATGCCGCGATTCCGGAAGAGACGGCCCGGGTGGCCGAGAAATCGCCGAGCAAAGTGCGCCGAAGTAGCGACGTAGAACAAGTGTATACGTTCACACGTATACCCGACGAACGTGCCGGAAGCGCATATTTTATTTAAATCGAGTTGCGTAGATCTATCGCGGGGACAGGTGTCGAGCGCGAATTAGTAGAGCCGTGAATCAGACGCGAATTCGGGCCGGCGAGACGCGTCATGATTGATTCGCTTAACGCGCTTAATTAAATCGAAAACAACGTCGCATCTTCCATTTTGCTTCGAAAAAGCCGGAGGCCGGAGTGTCGCCGCGACGATTGTCGGAGCACGTAGCAGCGAGAGCGAGAGAGAGAGGGAGAAAGAGAGAGAAAAAGATAGAGAAGAGGAAAAAAAGTCAAACGTAATAATCCGCGTCTTCTTCAACGATCGGTATTTTCTGCGACGCAAATAAGCTAACCAACCTCGTCGTCTGTGACGTCTGTGCTCCAGATGACAGTACTCTGGTCCGAATCTCCTTGACACGCACCCACATCCGCGACGATTTACGGACTGCCACGGACTGCGGCCCGTCTCGCACCACAGAATATTTGATACTGAATAAACTGAATTATATATACGATAATGTGCATTAATGATATCCCTTTTGAAAAAGGTGTAGACTCTGCGCGCCATCTCTAGGCTCCGACCATCACGTATCTCTTCCTCTTCGGGAAAACATAAAGCGGTATTCATAATTCGACCTTGTAGTTTTTCTTCTTTTTTTATAGTTCGATTTTAAATTAAAAATGATTTTTAATTTAGTTTCAGCTGGCCTCAAAATTCCATTCAACCGGTGAAATAATCTGAAATAACATATTTTAAGGGAAAATAAGGAATATTAAAGAATATAATAATTAATTATCGCTCAAATTGAATTGGATTGGGATTGAGATTAGATTAAAATTTAATTAATTATAATACAAAAAAACTGGGGGTCGTTTATGGTTCTTGAAACGAGGTGAAAATTATAAAAGTGAACACAGATTTACTAGATTTCAACCAATGAAATCATTAGATACTCTAGTGAATTTCCTCACTTTTGTAATTTTTACCTCTCGTTTCAACAACCGTAAGGCCGAGTTTCCACTGAGCGCGTTACGCGTCGCGTCATCCGAGTTAACCAATCAAAACATCCCATTTTGATCCCGTCACAAGTAATGTAATAAAATGAGATGTGTTGATTGGTTAACTTGTGATGACGCGACGCGTGACGCGCTCAGTGGAAACTCAGCTTAATAGGCCCCCTAATATCAAGTTTGGTAAACTTTGCTCTGATTGGTCAAATTTTAATCCCAATTCGTGTGACGCGAACTTTATGCTTTACAATGGACTCAATAGAGTTTCCAACCCTACAATCAGTATGGTTCGTGTCGTTCGTGATTTGTGTCCGTTTACGGGTCGTGTAAAAGTAGTAAATTGCCGGGATTCGAGTTTTATTTAATGTTTAGTGAAAAGTAAGGATTAATAAGGACTACGGATGTATTGACGTACGTACACGCATTTGTCATACATCTGCTGGACACAGTTGCAGGTACGAGGATATATTTAAACGTCATGTCTCGCCTATCTCACGTCTTCTAGGTTTACACTAACAGGTAAACTGTGTTTTTTTTTTCCTCAAAGGAAGAGGAGAAATACCTCGCGTATTCCCGGGGGCCGGCTACCCGGGGTATGTGTGGGGCTTGCACCCACTAAAACTCCTCTCCCTTAAACACAGGACAAAGTCTTAAACTAGTAAACTGTTACTGTTCAAACTGTAAACATACTTCTGTCTCTAGTTCGTCTCTCTTTTGGTTATAGTTGAATGTTATCCTAAGCACGATCTTCGTTTCAGTATGGACACCAAGACTCTGCCGAGCCTCTTGAGCTTGAAGGTGGATCCGCCGTCGGAATTGCAAAATCAGAATGTTGACAACGGAGTCGGGGATGGAGAAGGCGGCCCTGTCAAACTACCGGCCGCTTTGGAGCAAGCTCTGGCATTTAAAACGGAGAGAGCTAAAGAAGTGGGCGGTGATCCGAACGACACCGTTGTTTCTGTGAATAAATCACCGAAGGACGACGGCGAGGACGTTCCTCAGATAGAGGATGTCATAATGGGACCGGAACCGACTGCGGAGAAAATGGAATCCAAATCGAGCAAAATGAAAAAGAAGAAGAAGTCAAAGAGGAAGAGGCACAATGCGGAGAAGAAGGATTCCGAACAGAAGAAGGATGGTACGGAGGAGGCCAAGACTAAGGAAGCTATGCCAGAGATAGAGTATGTACAGGAGATTCCAAGCATAAATGACTTGGAGCCTATGTACCGCCAATTTGTTCGAGTCTTCGAGGCGTTTAAGCTGGTGGAGCCGGAACCGAGTCCGAACGATGCGGCTGATAAGGGCGAGCCTATCGGCCAGTATCCACCGGTAACAAATATACAAACTGCCGGCACCGGCATTCCGAGTAAGGTGCCATTGTTGGACGACTTTGACGACGAGGCGAATCAGCAACAGCAGCAACAGGGCACCGGGGAGAACGGGGCGCCGCGTCTGTCCAAGCGTAAACTCAAAAGACTGACGCGGCTGAGCGTGGCGGAATTGAAGCAGCTGGTAGGTCGTCCGGATGTCGTGGAGATGCACGACGTTACCGCGCGAGATCCAAAGCTGCTTGTGCAATTGAAGGCTCACCGAAACACGGTTCCAGTACCGAGGCATTGGTGCTTCAAGCGTAAGTATCTTCAGGGAAAACGCGGTATAGAGAAACCGCCCTTTGATCTACCAGACTTCATAAAGCGCACCGGCATCACGGAGATGAGGGCGAGCTTGCAGGAGCGCGACGACACGCGTACGCTGAAGGCGAAGATGCGGGAGCGAGCGCGGCCCAAACTGGGCAAGATCGACATCGACTATCAGAAGTTGCACGACGCGTTCTTCAAGTGGCAGACGAAGCCGCGCATGACGATCCACGGCGATCTCTATTACGAGGGCAAGGAATTCGAGACGCGCCTGAAGGAGAAGAAGCCGGGAGAATTGTCGGACGAACTGCGTACAGCTTTGGGGATGCCTGTGGGACCGAATTGCCAGAAAGTACCGCCACCTTGGCTCATCGCTATGCAGCGTTACGGCCCGCCGCCGAGTTATCCAAATCTCAAAATACCCGGCCTGAATGCACCTATTCCAGAGGGTTGCGCGTTCGGCTATCACGCGGGTGGATGGGGAAAGCCACCGGTAGACGAAACGGGACGGCCGCTGTATGGTGATGTATTCGGCATATCGCGCACTTCCGGCGCGGACGCGATGGACGAGGAAATAGACCGGGGGATGTGGGGCGAGCCCGAGTCAGAGTCGTCAGGCGACGAGGAGGAGGACGAGGACGGTGAGGAGGGCGGCGAAGGTGGCGAGGGCGAAGGAAAGGAAGACGGCGACGCTAGCGGACTGGTCACGCCTGGCGCCGAGGGCCTGATCACGCCGAGCGGCATCACGTCGATCCCGGCGGGCTTGGAGACTCCGGAGACCATCGAGCTGAGGAAGAAGAAGATTGAGAGCGAGATGGAAGGCGGTGACACTCCCGCGCTCTACACGGTGCTGCAGGAGCGACGCACGGAAGGTCTAGGTGCCAGTATGATGGGTAGCACCCACGTGTACGACATGACAGGTGCGGCAGGTGGCCAAGCGCCACCGTCCGTGATTGCCGCGCGTCGCGGTGCCATCAGCGGCAGCGCGAGTGACGCGCGAGCGGAGAAGGACGGCGCGGTGGAATTGACGCTGGATCCTAGCGAGTTGGACCTCGACTCCGAGGCAATGGCGACCAGATACGAGGAGACAATGAGGTCCAGACAAGCGAATCAGAGAGAAGATGTATCGGACATGGTGGTAGATCACGTACAACGACAGAAGGTACATATATATAAATAGATTTCATTCTTAACTAGAATTAAATTATTTTTTTATTACGTCAATTTTGAGTTATATCGTTTCTATTTCTGTTGCAGAGCAAACGCAAACGCCAGCAGATCCAGGATACAAAGACATCTAAGAAGTATAAAGAGTTCAAATTTTAAATGTATTATTTCTCTCCACGTATATGTACTGTATTATAGGAATTAAATTGTGTGACATAGAGAATAAAAAAATTAGGCTTAATATATCATTTTAATAATGAGATGGTTATACCTTTTAAAAATTTTACTTTTTATATTTACCTTTTATATTTCATATTTACACGTGGTATGAGTGATTAATAGAAAAGTCGAATCAACTGTGTATAAAAATGATGAATTAATAATAATAACACGGACACGTGCATATATTTTCCAATAAATATAATTATCTATTTTTATGTAATACAAACACATTACATAAAAGAATGTAGACTTCAGTCGAATATATAAATATCCACACACACAGAGATGTATTTGTTCAATTCTTTAGTTAAAACACATATTTCAATGTAATGACAATAACAAACACATATATAGATAGACAGATGTTTCGAAACAGTTATTAATTAAATGCACTTTTATAATTATATAAAAAAAATTCTACACGATATGCTTCTTTTGAGATAGTAGGCCGACTCCAAAACCCACTTTCATAAGCGGACGCGAAAGACATCGCAACAATACAAAGAGACAAGGTAGAGAGATAGTAATAACGAATTTACTGATAGCGCTACCGATGTCGAGCCAACTGCCATACGGCGTGACACAATACATCAAAGGCAGTGATAAACAATCGCCTAAAAAGAGAACAGCTAAAGAGATAGGCTTTTTACACTCTTCCGATTCTAAAGAATAGCTCGCGCATCCCACTAATATCAAAGGAATGCTAAGTTTCAGGAGTATCAAAGATGTCATTAGAAATGGGGAGAAAACGGTGACAAAGTGGCGCGTCCAGGACGGATCGAATGAACTGATGCTCGCCATGTTTCCCGTGCCAAAGAAGCACAATAATACATATAACATCTATAAAAAGATGTTAAGGATATATATAAGTAATAGTTGTCTATTGTATCAAAAGTGTTACAAAATTACTTCGTTAACGCTCTATTTTTCTCTGATTTAATTATGTTTAATTAATCCAGTGTAAATATCAGTCATTCTTAACAGAAAATCTTATGGCGTTTAAGATTTTTTTTTTCAAAAGATGATAAAAGGATACAAAAAACGCCGCCTTGATCAAGTCTTCTGTGATCTTTCGTTCTCTTAAGCTCCTTGAGGTAGTTGAAGTAACTTCCAACCAACACACTAGGTTGATTGTAAGAGTCACGAAGAAGAGCGACTCGTAAGATGCCGACAATAACGTAAGAGGGCAGAAAAATCCGAGCATTATGCCCAGTATTCTTTTCTTAGTCTCTATTGGATAATACCAAATGCATAATGGCGTGGTCAGCAGGATAATCCATGACATCCAATGTCGACCATCAATAATCTCTATATATACAAGACATGTAATGACTAAACGTAGAATTTCCATTATTTTCTGACTTCGTGACAGCGCATCAATAAACACTATCACTATTGCTACGACACACGCGCCAATCATCCTGAAATCGATAAGGAAAATGTTAAGTCATCAAGATAAAAAATCAAAGACGTATAAGAATTAAATTCTTATACAAAATTCCTGTCTTATTCATTATAGCCTTTTTCGATATCACCACGTAGAAAGAGAAAAGGGGAAATTTTTTTTAGGAATCTGATTGATATTCCTTTTTTAATTAAAATAATTTTGAGTGTCTGACTTGATCACCATTTGAGAGGTAGACTTACACAATATAAACACGTGGTTCTGGCTCCACGGCAGGCAGTAACGGAAACAGGCACAGTGCTAACGACGTCCAAATCACAGAAGCTGGTACATCTTCTGACTTTGCTGCCCGTATCAACATGAGTAATAATATTCCTATGCTGAAAGCAAATCTATATGTTAATCCAACAAATAGTAACACTAGTAGTACCAGCGTGCCTCCAATGTCTATGCATAGATCCGATGTGCTCCTTTCTGAAAATACAGGCATCGATGTCATTATAGTATTAACGGCAAGCCATGCAGATATTATGGCAAAGGACGCATAGTACGGCAATCTCCAGTTGCTGCACGTGGACACTGTAAGCAAAGATTAACGCACAAATGAAATGTCCGTTTTTCAAGTGAAATCAGTAATTTAGCATAGAAATTATTACTAGAGCTGCAATATCGTTTGCATTAACTTAATACATTTCATTCAGAAGTGATTACTCACTTATATGTCTAATCAGCGTTATTATCAATAGACTTGCAAACCCGACGTTCATTAATCGCAGTAGAGAAGTTCGCACATATTCACGCTTTACTACTCCACTTATTTTCATGAATAACATTATTATCCAGCCAAGCCACATTATCGATAAACATATTAAAAATCGTGTTCGTTCATATTGCCTGAAATACGACAAAGCTTCCTTGCTGAAACTAATTGCTTCATGACCAACTCGAATTGCTGCCATCACATTTCTTCTACTGAGATGTTGTTCGGCTTTACGAATTTTTTCTTTTATCTGTGTCTCTCGCCAGTCGACGTGGTCCATATTTTCACAATTTACCGCACGATTTCCGGTTACTTGATGCGCAAGCTGTTTCACATTACTGAGTAAAGAACGTGCGAGGTATTCGTGATAATTTATATCAAAATACTGCCACGGTAGTGCACCCTAAAAAAGTATTTCAAGAGTAGATATTTTATACAATATATACATATGTATATTAAATAATATTAAAATTGTTTTAAACTGTGTAGTTCATTCTATTAAAATCTCTTATGTTTTACTTTTAATTATACAAATTTCATACAAATAAAATCATACAAATAAAACCTTTTAATTATACAAGTAATTAAACAAATATATAAAATAATACAATAAAAATAAACTAAAATGCTCTATATACTTCTTTACATATTGAATATCACATATATTTCTTGCACACGAAATATGTTACATAAACACTTACTTCATTATTTGTAGGGATAGGAATTCCTATTAGAGATGCTATCAAGGGAGTTATACTCGCTTGTTCAACATCTTGACGAAAGCCATTTGATTTTATTCCTGCTCCCCAAACGATTAAAGGTGTTTCAGTCTCGGTTGGCAAACCGCTTCCATGAGATCCCCAATCGGTCATTCCGTGGTCCGATGTGAACACATAAGCGGTGTCCTTCCCAAAAAAGTGTTCTGTCACGTTCACAGCCTCTTTAATCCTCTGATCGACGTAGTTCATATTTTCCGTATACTCTCTGATCTCAAGATTTTTTTTTTACTAATAAGTCTTACCACTTAGAAAACAGCTATACACATAACGATCTAAAACAAATCTCGGATACCTGGAATGTGGTTTTTTAGCATGTCCTAGAGTATCACATCCGAGCAGATGAAAGAACAGGATGATTCCGTTCTGATTTTTCACCGTCTCGGCTACTGAAGATTGCAGCCATTCTAAATAAGCGTCAAACACCCAGGAGTCCAGTCTTGTCGTCTGATTACTGTTTGCATCAAAATCCTGCCACGCAGATGGATAACTCCGTCCATGGACATTTTGTGTGCTACCTATCTTTTCGAAATTTCAAAATAAGCGTGAGAAGCAACGAAAATCAATGCTGCCGCTTCTTTCTGGAATACCTTTTGTAAATATCGGTATTATATCTGGACTGCCCCAAGCCCAAGTTGCACAGCTTTGATTGAAGACAGAATCGAAGTCCACCGGATTCTCCTGCCATCCCTTGAAGATGGCACTAGGATCCTCGTACAAGCCTGCGGCGAGTGCGACGTGCCCTGGCCTTGATTCTGTAGGCACTCTTGTGTGAGATATTCCCCAAACACCCCTATTCTTCATTGCATCCCTAAAAGCAAGGATTTATTTTGTTTAAAAAAATATACAAAATAAGTATTAAAATAAAAATTCAATAAATTACCATAATATTCTTATTAATATCAAGATTAAATTCGCTAAGCTTTTTATTAAATATAGAATTAACATCAATAAAACTAAACTGATCGATAATGTTATTAATTATGCATCATTGTCCTTGAATAATGAGACCAAATTTTGTAAAATACCTGAGATAAGGTGGTGGGTTTTCTATGAACGTCTGAAACCTCAGACCGTCTGCCACGAAAAGCAACAGTCTTTTGGCCGGTGGTCCACTGGGCGCCGGTACAACTGGCAGTCCTCTAATAATAGGCGAATGAAAGTTAACGTCCAACACACCCCACAACAGAATTAAATGCATAGTTAACCCCCATAAAACAAATAAATAATTTTTGCCCGCTTCAACCCATTGTTCCTTGCACTTTCCCGGATCGGACGATTCACAATCCGTGGTATCTGATAACCTTTTCCTATTCATAAACATCTTTAATAGTTTTAAAACTTGCAGGATTCTGACGGACGAGCTTCAACACACAACACAGTATGCAATGCCAGTAACACCACGTCAGAAATGTATAAATCGATTTGGAATATCGAATAAAAATATTAAATTTGTATTTCATCGTGCTTTGTACACCTCATGTCTTTATCTTTCCTTTTCTATGTATAAGAGGTGAATTATTGAAATTATGATATATATATGTATATTATACAATACAAAAATCGGACGCTCGTAACTTACCGTTGATAACTTACCGAACTGTTGATATGCATACAAAAATTAAAAATATAGTCGGCCATCGGTAAATTATCGACATCGCTTTTTAATTTTAATAAAAAATGTATTGAAATATTTAAATATCTACAATTTACAAATATTCCAAGTCTTAATTTTATTTGAATAATTATCACTATTTCGTGCAATAATATACACACATTAATTATGTAAAAATAAATAACGAAATAATGCAATATGGAAAAAGCTGAAGATTATAGTACAAATCTTTCTGTGTAAATTTTATTTATCACCCATATCTACATTTATTTAAAAATTAGCTAGATACATGACAGAAATATGCATTTTTACAGAAGAAATAAGTATCTAAAGCCTTGCTCGGGACTAGCACAAGTTAATTCGCAATCCAAACGTGGATTGCGACGCGCAATGCGGAACAAAATTTTGTTACGTACATTCCCGTGTTGCGAATGTATCTTGTTTTAATCCCAGCACCAGTTTGCAACATTGTAATATCTTCAAGGTATCTTTAAGTTACATACGTCTCAAAGAGAAGTATAAAACGTCGCTTAGCTCAGCTTATCTCCTTTCAATTCATTGTTATAATACACTATAGCACGCGCTATCAAGGACGTGCCGTCTGTGTTTGCTTCCGTTGAGTTTTTGCTATTTTTATTAGGATTCTTTTTCGGGTCGTCTTCCTTATTATTGTTATTATTCACTTGCCACGAAACTGGCTCGGGTAACTTGTGCTTTGTGTGCCTCGCTAACTCGTTGACCGCGCTCAGGAGATAATTGATCTGTGCTTCCTGTTGCAACGTAGTGTTATGCAACATTTGAATGTCGTCCGTGAACTTCTGTAGTTGTGTCTGACGGACCTCCTCTCTCTTCGCCTCTTTCACGGCTTGCCTGTTGTACTCCAGTATCACACATGCCCCAGCCACGCTGAAGATAATGAACTCGCTAATCAGACTGGCGCCCAAATCAATCGCCATAGCTTCGTTCAACTTGGCGACCTTCGTAGGCTTACCGAGGTTCATGACATACATCTTCCCTTTTACTTCTGCCCAATGATAAACTGTAAATATGCAAAACAATGACAATCACATGTTACAATGGTACGAATAATAAACTTTGATATATCGCGTGAAAAAGATAAAAAATACACTCACACTGAGCGGGCGGTATGATGAAATAAGTTCTGAAAATAGGATGACTCTTTGCCTGATTGACAATAAACTTGGCTAGAGGTTTACTGATCTGTTTGACAAACAGCACGCCCAATTTGAGGGCTGGAAATACACCGATCGCCATTGTGTCGTCTCATCTGGTCTAATCGTTGCAAAGCATATTTTTCTCCATCAGCAGATACCTGCCAGGTCGAGCGCGAACTCCACCATCGCCGTAGATCTTCGCGAACGATAACAGATCGCTACGAGGAGTATGTATGTACGAAACCGCGAGGATGCAGGTGGATCAGCCAATGGCGGTGAGAGACAGAGAAAGCAATGTCGCTCACGTCGCTGTCGAGCGGCCGGAAATTAACTGATTCATGAAAATTTGCCCAAATCGAGATCTCATACGCGGTGTTTCGCGCCGAAAGAAATAAGGAAACATGAGAATCAATCAAACAAAGAAATATCTTTTCTTTTTTTCTCTTCAAAGTGCAAAAAGTTTAGCTGAAAAGAACAGGAGCATTGAGAATTGAGAATTGGGAATTGGGAATTGAGAATTGAGAATTGGGAATTGGGAATTGGGAATTGGGAATTAAGAATTGGGAATTGAGAATTAGGAATTGGGAATTGGGAATTGGGAATTAAGAATTGGGAATTAAGAATTGGGAATGGGGAATTAGGAATCGGGAATCGGGAATTGGGAATTGGAAATTGGGAATTGAGAATTGGGAATTGGAAATTGGGAATTGAGAATTGGGAATTGGGAATTGGGAATTGAGAATTGGGAATTAGGAATTGGGAATTAAGAATTGGGAATTGGGAATTGGGAATTGAGAATTAGGAATTAAGAATTAGGAATTGGGAATTGAGAATTGGGAATTGGGAATTGGGAATTGAGAATTGAGAATTGTCTGTCCTCTTCTCGCTCGAAGCTTGCCGAGCGCCGGGCCGGCCGAGCGCGGCCGCTGCGGCCAGAATATCCCCTCCAGCTGGCTAGTTCAGACACGAACCATTAGCACGGACGCAAACCATGTGCGGTTACCGAGCGAAACGACGTAGTTGAGTTGCACTTTACGTATGCGCAAACTCTGCTCTAACAGAAAGGCTGCAACGTGATTGGCTATCGCACAGTTTTTAGCCAATAAGCTTGCAGCTTTTCTGTTAGAGCAGAGTTTACGCATACGTTTGTCAATAGAAAATCCGGGCCCCGAGTTTACATCGATCACGCGTATTAAATAGTAAAAAACTAATAAATTAGTTTGATTATTGGTTGACCAGTTGAAATATACTATTTGATACGCGTATCAAGAGATCGATGTAAACTAGGCCTCTGAGTATATTATTTTTTTTTACTCCGCATTAGAAGAAAAAAGAATAAATAACTCTTATTATAATAATAACAATACGCACAGATATGATTAAAGTACGAAGTGCAGAAAGTAATAATTAAATTAAAGAATTGGAGAGAAAATAATTAAATCAGAAAGAAAGAATAACACACATCTCTCTTCTAAGAACAAGAAAAAGCGAAGGAAATTTCTTTTCTTCCCTCTACACGCTAACGTGACGTAAACTTATAAATCGAATTGCGGAACGCAGCCTTGGAATGCGAGACGGACGCGTCTCTTGCTCCGATATATATTCACAGAGAGGAGTAACATATATAGAGGCAACTAACCAGCCCGCGGGGGCTGGAAAACACCGCGTGGACGGTGGGGTCACCCGGGGGTCATCGGGATCCGATTGTCCCGAAAGGGGGATCGATATTTCGCCGTTTATTTCGACGCCGTCAGCCGTTGCTACGTTTTTCCCCTCTCTCGATTCCCCCTCTCTCTCTTGTCTCGTTTCTCGTTCTCGTTCTCCACCATCGATGATACGACTCGTTTCTCGTTTCGAGCGCGCGGCGAGAATAAACGACTGGAAAAAGACGGGTCGGCGACGATCTGCGAATATCGCGCGTCCTAAGACCGAGCGGGACTCGGTCGACGGATTTAACCCCACGACCCCCACGTCATAATGACGTGCCGCGCGTTATCGCCGTGCGAGCTCGAGGTGCGACTCTCCAACACTTCGAGGATAACTGAATAAGATCATCTGCTTTCCGGAGTTTCCTTGTTTTCCCGGCGTTTTCTTCCCGGTGTAATCGAGCGAATATAAGCTTGATAACAGACCGACTGGATAAGGCCAGGGAAAGCCCGTTCATCCGCGCGCGAATAAGCACAGATAAAATATCACGTTTTTGCACGTGAAAAGATATTAATGTAACGATAAAAAAAAAAAAATTAACATCCAAGGGGCATTTCTTGACAGATCAAGCAAAGTGATGTGCTCGTCTTTTCCGTCAGATCGATTTTTCCTTCCGTTATCTCGTTAGACGAGAATTTACTTCGGACAGTGACGGAACGCAACGCGCTACGAGAGAGATATATACGATCGCACGTAGCGTTCCCTGGGTGACGCGATTCCAATTCCTCGTTCCTTTAGACGAAAAACTCATTCGGGTTCATTGGTTTTTTTTTCCTCACCACTTAACCTCCACCTCGCGTTTGCGTGGAATTATAATTTGAACTTGTTTGAATGATAGAGAACGAGGTTATTGTACAATAGAGCCACGTCACGAATTGATTATTTTTCCACCAAGTGTCTGTATGTACGTTTGCAGCGCAGTGACTTTTAATACTTTTACAGTTCTGACGCGCCGCTGTCAGTGCCAATGATACGTCACTTTGAGGGTTGAGCCTGGGTTGAGCGCGGTCTGTATGTGCGGATAAAAGTATATAGTCCCACGATGTGGTCCTTCTTCTCGAGAGATCCCGCCAAGGATTTCCCGTACGATATCGGGGAGCCTATCCCAGGTTTGGAGACCAAGAGTATTTGGACAATACACAGGGCTAAGAGAAAGGTAATTCGATTAGCTGCAGGAATAGTAGCACCAAAGTACACCGTATTTTATTCATTTCACTAATTTATTACGACTAATTGATCAGCGGTGGCAAAAGTTCTTCTATCTTTCCAACTTATTGGTGAAAAAAAATATTATTTTTATCCTTGCAAGATCTTCCGCAGGGCACCACGATGGGCGAGGATGTTTCGGTTTTCGTCTTTGACGTTAAAAACGGAGGAGAGAAGCAGCTGGACATTGCCCGCGCGGCTGTGAAAAGACTCAAGACGCTTAGACATCCGAGTATACTTGCGTATCTTGACAGTCTCGAGGTATGAGTTGTATTGACTTGCAGTGGCGGTGCAATGGCTCTTTGCATAAAGACGTAATCTGTGTTTCGTTACTCCAGACTGACAAAATGGTTTACTTAGCCACAGAGCGCGTGGAGCCGTTGTATAATCGCTTAATCGAAATGCAAAAATGCAATTCCGAGAATGAGTCTAAGAAGGAATTGTACTTCTCCTGGGGCATATTTCAAATTACGGTATGTATAAATGAAACATTGTACGTCAACATCAGAGATTTTTAAGCAACAGAAAGAGAGAGAGAGAGAGAGATCTGTAATACGTGTTCAATTTGATGGCAGAGGGCACTTAACTTCTTAAATAACGACGGGAATTTACGGCATAATAATGTCAATCTGTGGACAGTGTTCGTTAACGAAGAGAGCGGCGAATGGAAACTCGGTGGAGTTGAATACATGACAGCTGTGGATGCATCGTACAATTTTTTGCCTTCTACTTTCCAAGTGTATCAACCGCCAGAGGCTAAGGAATGCACAAAACCCGCGACTAAATGGTAAATGATATTAGTATATTAATTTTATTCAAACTTAGCAATATAATCGTAGACGTAACAGATGCAGTAGAGACGATACGATATAGCGGGGGGAGTTTACAAATATTTGGATTTAATATTAGCAATATATGAAACTGATAAATGATTAAAAAATAGCTCAGTTGACATGTGGGGACTTGGATGTCTGATTTGGGAAACATACAATGGCATATTTAATAATACTTCGCAACTTAAGGTCACAGGTCAAGTAAGTTTTCTGCTCGTTTTATGCTGTCTTCATGTCAAATCGTAATTTCGTAATGCACATAAACACCCTTTATTTTTGAAGATTCCGAAGCAAATAATAACAGTGTATCGAGAGCTAGTAGGGACTAATCCAGAAGGAAGACCAAATCCCGCGGACGTGATAGCGCGTTGTCGCAGTAACGGCGGCTTCTTTAAGAACAATCTTGTTGACGCTCTTTTGTTCCTGGAGGAGATCCAGATGAAGGAAAGGGGCGAGAAAGGACGATTCTTCTCGCAATTAGCGGCACAATTGGATTCGTTTCCCGAAGGTGTCGGCAGGTACAAGATCTTGCCGCAATTATTAGCCGCTTTCGAATTCGGGGACGCCGGAAGCGCTGTGTTACCACCGTTATTGCAGCTGGGTTCTCAGTTACCTGACGCTGAGTATCAGCGTCGCGTGGTGCCCTGTGTTGTTAAGTTATTCGCATCGAACGACAGAGCGACGAGATTACGATTGCTGCAACAATTGGACCGATTCGTCGATCACTTGCAATCGGCTACCGTTAACGAAGCTATTTTTCCCCAGGTAAAGCTTTATTGGGTGCTATTAGACTTTATCAATTGTTTATATTATAATGAAAATAGTATGGCAATTTTATATCTCTAACGATTTTATAAAAAGTTTTTAGTAAATATATTTAATTTTGAATTTTTATTGCATTTATAAGTCAATAATTTTTTACAATAATACTAATTAATTACTTTCACCATAATATCTCTCTATAATAATAATATAATGTTATTTTAATATATGTTAAATATATAATTCTTTGCAGGTAGCAAGGGGCTTCCTCGACACAAACCCGGCAATCAGGGAAGAAACGATAAGATCGGTCGTACATTTAGCACCAAAGTTAGATTATAATAATCTTAATGTCGAGACTTTAAGATACTTTGCAAAACTTCAGTCGAAAGACGAGCAAGGCGGTATTCGCACAAATACCACAGTTTGCCTTGGAAAAATTGCTCAACATCTTCATCCTCAGATAAGGCAGAAGGTTAGCCTTTTCTGCTTAACCAACTTAATATTTTTTAAATATATATCTACTCCATATTTCTTTTTTTAGATTACTCTTCTTTTAGAGTCTTCTTATTGATCAGGGGGGGTAGACTTTTTATATATTTTTTAAATGTCACACTATTTTAGTCCCATATTCATATATAAAGAACAATAAAACAATTTAAAATTAATAAAATAATATAATTTATATAATACATTCATGAAATATTATTGAATCAATTAATAAATGTAATTTTAGGTATTGATTGGCGCGTTTATCCGTGGAACTCGCGATTCTTTTCCGCCAGCCAGAATTGCCAGTATACTGGCTCTGGCCGCAACGCAGCAATATTTCCTGCTACAGGAGGTCGCAAATCGCATTTTACCGGCTCTATGTCCACTTACCACGGACGTGGACAAAGGTGTACGAGACAATGCATTCCGTATCATCCGAGGTTTTTTATCAAAGCTTGAGACGGTCTCTGAAGATCCCGGTCTTCGCGAATCAATGGGTGAGCACTGCATATAGCACTAGTATTTCATAATTAGATATTTTACAGCTATTCTTTGAGGAAACTTCGATAGAAGATACTGAAATCTAATGTCACTAAAATGTTTGTAGAGGCGGATGTGAATACTGCAACACCCAGTCTCAGCAATGCCGCGGCGACATGGGCCGGATGGGCCGTTACAGCAGTTACGGCGAAATTCTATCGCAGCCAGTCAGACACGCCAAAATCATCCAATGCTCATAGCACATCTAGGATCTTGTTAAATAAACCCGCTTCCTTAGGTTAGTATAAATTCTCTTTACCAGCACTTTCATGTCCATGGACATTTTTTCACTCCGAAGTAATTTATTTAGTAGCATATAGATATATTAGTGATAGTTTCTTTAATTGTTTTAGAACAAGCCAGCAGCTCCCAGAGCAGCGCTAGCACTACTGCCACGACGAGCAGCGCGACAAGCATGACTTCCCTCGATCCCGATCACGAGCACGATACGCAAAACACTCAAAATACAAATTCCGATTGCGATTGGGATTGCTGGGACGCCGATAATTGGGGGGACATGGAGCAGCAATCCACCACTACACCATCGATGCCATTGAATCCAGCCAGTAGTATATCACCGTCCGGCCATTCCCCTAAGGCTAATGAACAGTGGACCAGCCTTGAGGAAGAACCGGTTTGTCACTTGGCGTTTTATTATATTTGTCTGTTAAGTCAAGGTTCTTCTCGGATATCCTATCTAACCTGATATGTTAATGCGAGTGATATGAAGGGTACGAGCGTACGGCCGCAAATTCTAAATCTATAACAGCGGAATTTTTCGGCCAATCTCGAGTTCTTTTTTATCTAATAAAAATATTTCAATATATCAATAGCATTTAAATTAAGGCATTAAAGGAAATGAAAGAGCAAGCCAAAAATATATAATTTTGTTATATAATGCTTAGATTAAATGTTTAATATGAAATATTACATAATAGTAAAAATGACGTTGCCATACGAATTTTGGAACAACCTATATGTACACATATGGATACGCGAATAGATAACGAGATAATTCAGTTGTCCGGATGATCATATATTTTGATATCGTTATCAGCAACGTATAGAACATTTGTGGTGTTTTACAGGAAGAAGAAACAACCCAAGGTGTTCAAGACAAAAACGATTCTTCCGAAGTAGGATGGGAAGATTCGGAGTTTCAGTCTCTCGAAGATGTTCCCTTAGAGCCCTTAGAGCAACCAAGTATATCTGACTTGATTTCTAAGCACATACATGTACATACAAATTTCATTTCATTAGTTATTACAAAAAAATCCCTTTTTTCTGCGTAGGCGTTCCTAGTGGAAACAATAAATACGAAGAAGCAAGAAGGAAGAGAGAAGAGCGCAAGTTGGCCAGACAAAGGCAGATGGAGGCGAAACGAGCGGTGAAATTACGAGCCAGTCCAGCTGCGAAGAAGATTTAAGCGAATCAAGTAAATGCTCCGTATGTTAATCATTCTATTGTACATTAAGCAAATTAAATATTACAAGTAATATGATGAAAGTATTTTCTGTAAATTTTATCTAATGTAAGAAAGAAGTTAATCCAAAAACGTTTTCTACAACATTATTTATTAACATTATATGCATGAAAAAATATACATATGTTAAGTAAAAGTTAAATTATTTTATTTAACAATTATTATTTTTTTACAACCTATACAGTCTATAATATAATGCGACAGTATATTTTATACGCATGTAGGACCCATTTTTTCGAAAAATTGGTACATGCGCGCGCGCGCACGTACACATTAGTTATGTGATACTTATGTTAATAGATAAAAAAGATATATATAAAATAATTTCTTTTAATTTACGCAAGTGTTAGTACGATAAATTTTCTCTCTTATAAATAAAAAAAAAGCATATTGATTTCTTCTTAAATTCTTTCGTAAAATAATGAGATTTTCTTCATAGAGAGAACATACGAACGTTTCCAACATTTTGTTTAATAAAAGAACATTTGTGTCCAATTTATATCCAAATGTTCTTTTAAATTTTAATATTAGGGATGTAATGTTATATTTCAGTTCATATGTACGCTGTACCATGAATAAGTACCCGATTGCCATTACCGATAGATAAGATCATCGGTAGATAAGCCAATTACTATAAATGAGACTGTTCAGTGGCATTTTCACTGTGGAAGCGCATATTGAGATAATTGGCATTGTTAGTTTCCCGCTTGAAGCCTATGTTCTCGTAGAATGGCACCAGACGATCTACGCAATCCAAAGATAATTTGTAACAGTGGCAGTAGCGCGCTAATTGCACTACAATCGTCACCACTAATTTTCCCAATGATTTGCCTCTGTAATTGTTGTTAACCACTACGTCTTCCAGGCGTCCTCGCTACAAAAGATACATGCATATGGGATATCATCTCTATATGTTGAAGAGAACACGCATGAGAATTACATACCAAACTGCAATTATGAATAAACTTCTGCTCCACAACTAATGACGCGCATGCTATCACTTTTCCAGAATTGACATCCTCAATGACGACGACGTAGTAACCGCCAGCAGTCTTCATGCTGTAGAATCTATCTGAATATAGGACAAGGAATAATTAGTTTAATTTCGTTATTCGGTAGAATTTATATATAATCTCTGATCTTAAAACTTACTTAAGAATTGTTCCTTGGTGACATTTCCAACGTCTGTCAATTGTGACAGGAGGACTAAGAAACCTACAAAATTTCATAAATAATTGAATTATTCGCAAAGAAGAGTTGAATACCATATTAATCTACATATTATTAATTACATTAATATTAACATATACAAAAATATATTTACAAGAGTTTGAGTGATACATATATGTGATTAAAAAAAAGATTATAGCAAATTATTTTTACTCTGTCTCCCTCTGTAGTGATGACATATGAGTCGTATGACATTTGATTACCTCTATCATAATCCGTACTTCTTAGCGGTCTTATGAGTAACCCAGCAACATGCGATATCGGCAATCTGTCCAATATAGCGGGATTGAAGAGATTAATTTCGTCCTCTTCGACGGACTTTTCCTGTGCAATGAAACCGGAGGAAGCGACATATTACATTTCTTTTTTTTTTTTCGTGACATTACGTGGCTTTATATTTTTTTCGTAAATTGACAGCACGACGTCGCTTCTGTTATCAGCTCTTCCTCAGTAACGTTAACGTGGCTAAATTTTTTTTTCTTCATAATATATTTCCAAATATGCTTTTTTAATTGTTAAGAAACGATGGAAATTAGCAGTTTGCCTATTACGCGCGAGACCTCAGTTCCGCGAGAGAAAAACGCTAACGTATGGATGCTGTATGTACCTGCTGCGTTTTGCTCATGTTTGTCGACACACTCCGTCGCGGCCCGCACGTTCACCTATCAACCTCTCGCCGTGCAAACGCCGATCGCACCTGACACAACGCAACCCGTTCATGACCATCATGACTGACGTGCCGAAACGCTCGCAGCGCGCACAGCGGAGTTAGTACGTACTAATTTCCCATCACGTCGAGAACGTAATGAAATGTAGATGTAATTCGCATGATTATTTTTAGAAGAAAGAGAACCTCGCCTTCTCTCTCTCTCTCTCTCTCTCTCTCTCTCTCTCTCTAATGGAAGGTTCGTCGTTATCGATCAATCACAAGAGCTTCACCACAAAAAAAGAAGAAAAAAAAGAAGAAAAAAGAAGAAAACTAAGACGAAGAAGAAGAAAGGAGAAGTAACGGAAACTCAAAAGAAGAAAACCTGTTTACAGCTTCCTTTTTCTTTCTATAAATATTACATGCTTGAAACTAGAGAGAAAGATAAGAGTGGTCATGGCCGCGTTTTGGCCGTACCCGAATCCTGTCGGTATGTGCATGTTTTTATGGTTCTCTTCCGTGCTATGTCCACTACTTTGTGGTAATGTCAACGATTTTGGGGTTTTCTTTCATGTTATGTTCACGATTTTCTGGTTCTCTTCCGTTAGATTCACGATTTATTCGTTTTATTTCCAAAGAGAATAAAAAAATCGTGGACATAGCACGGAAGAGAACCACAAAAACGTACGCATACCGACAGGATTCGGGTACAGCCAAAACGCGGGCATGACCACTCTCATCTTGAAACAAACGGTCTATATCTTTTTACGTTTATGGTCGCGACGCCAACATGGCCGCGAACCTGCGCAATCCTGCGAATACAAAAAAAGATAAATATTTTGAATAACGATGAGACCAGTCGTGTTGTTGTGTACGGTAATGTTGTTCGTGAGAAAAACTCGACAATAATATCATGTAAAAATACGTATTTTTTAACGATCGAACAGTAATTCATCCTTTGACGTGCACCGGCGTTCTTAACGTAAGTCTGCAATTATGTACAATAATAATGCGAATTTATGTGAGAATAAATAATATAATAATACAATTTACGTGGTGATATGCAGGTCAACGATGAGTATCAGTAAAAGAAAGATGTACGTGTTGGACTCGTCCGATGAGGATGACAGTTTCAAGCCTCGACGTAGTTCTCTGAAAGTCAACTTGAGTTATAGCGAAAATCTAACGGATTCCGGGAATGGATCTCTTCGGAGAACAGAGATCGAGAACGATGAAAAAGGGGCGGACAGTGCGAAAACTGTCAGACGACTGTCGAGAAACAAAAGTACATACGAGAAGAATCGTCGATCTGATCCTGACAATAAAGTTGTGCGAGCTGAAAGTGACACAAAGAAGTATACTATAAATAATGACAATAAAATGTCCGTTCAGATCAAAGAAGGAATACAATTGAAACGTCTTACGGTAAATCTGGAGGATATAAGCACCAAAGAACGCTATCTCGAAACGAGTTGCAAGCGTTTGAAAGACGCCATCATGTGCAAGACTAAACAAATATTTGAAAAGGAGAACGAGCTCTCCGTAAAAACAGCAGTGGTATTGGGAAATAGGGAAAATCGTTCTGCAAGCAATACACATAGTCCAAATATTGGAAACGAAACAATTATGCTGGACATAACTGATCACCACCCGAAGGAACAAGAACCTGGGGAACAATATACTGACACTTCGAGCGATCGACAGAAGGAGGATCGGTACTCCAATATTGTTGCTACACCGTCAAAGAGTAACGGACGGAGAAGTCTTGAGAAGACCGTGGATAAATCTAGATTAACTCAAAGGCGACTGTTTGTTGAGAAGGACAAGCAGGTGGAAGGGCAAACGAAATGTAGAATTATCGATGATATCGTTCTGAAGAAAAATTTGCCATTACTTTCTCTAAGACGAGCGAATCGAAGTGGCAGCCCTATATTAAGCGGTAGTAACAGAAGGCTCAGCTTGGTCAGAGCGCGGTCCAAGTTGCGTTTGCAAAATCAGTTTGAAAGCCATAACAACACATATTCGACTGTACACTCTGTTCAGAATATAGATATAGGGATGCCCGTTGTTTGCTCCACTTTCATCGAGGATAATGCAATGGCTGTTGACAAAGGAATTGACAATGATGCGGACACATCTCGTGCCACACACACAACGAATAAAGTGATATCTATGGAGATGACGGAAGTTTATGGCGGCATTCGTACGAGTAAGGAACACGTGTCTCTGCAAAATAAAAATTTAGATGCAAATAACTGTAACGGAAACAGAAAGGAAGAGAAATCCAAAGAAGATAGTATGAAGCGAACCAAAAATGTATCGCGCCTAGAAAACGTTAAGCATATGAACAAAATTTCTGTACAAAATAATACCGCGCATTTTAATTTACCCTGCACAGATAATGCAAATGACCAGGACGTAGCAAGTGTCCACACAGATACAACAGCTATACCTATGCAGATATCCATTGAAGACTCAGCAGCTGTTACAAAGACACGTGATGTGTTGCAAACGCATAAATGCGACAGTAAGACTAAATATCAAAACGAGAGACGTACGATATCTCTATTTGATAGCAGTGATAAGATTCGATCATCTTTAGATGTGAATACTTCATTGGACGCAGTGACTGAAACTAGCAAAGCGAGGAAATTCAACATCAATCACAAAACGAATGATGCCAATCAAGATTTTGCAGCGGTAATTAATAATAAGGAATCAGTAATTTCGAATAATCAACGCGAAAGCGTAAATACCATTCGAACGTCATTGCAAATGAATACATCGGTAGATTCCGAACGCAAAACTTGGCAAAGAAGAAGTGATAAGGATGATAAAAATCGAAATCACTCAAGTATAGATACGGAATATTCATCAACAACACGTCATCAAGAAAACAAAGAAACGAATGACATAGATTCTTTAGAAAATATTAGTTTAATCGGGAGATTAAGAAATATCTCTATGAGAAATCAGATTCCTCGTAACGATAAATTGAGAGTTTCTAAAATGGAAGATGAAGATAAAAGGCGTTCAAGTAACAGCGAAAGTAGCTACAGTTACGTCGAGGGAACTCCGTCTCCAATAAGCCGCTCGGTTACATTTAAATCACAATTAAAACACAAGACGCAACATTTGGATGCAGCAACTTGTGGCAGCAACTTAAATTCGATGGATAATGAGGAGAATGATAAAACTAAGTCAGTTGCTTTGTAAGTATATGAATGATACGAATCATATTGTGTGTTAAAACATTATACTTTTGAACTATAAATATTATTACCATATTTACTATTATAAATATTACTACTACATGATTTACATAGTTATATTATTACATTAATATTTTATTATGTAGATATGTAGATTTTAATACAGATTAATTATTAAATAAGTTAATACTTTCTATGTTATTAGGCATTCAAAAGCTTCAAATGAAATGCATATGTCGACTGGAACACAAAAAACAATAGGAACTACTACCGTTACTTTGGAAGATACACCTAGCGGGAATCCTTTTATTATTCAAAACCAATTAACGGTCATAGAAGATATGCCTGGTGGAACAAAGTCTGAAACGGGCAAGAGGATTATAGCTGTACAAAATGCGGGATGCGTTCCAGTCAGTCAGGGCAGAAGAAAATTATTGCCGCTTAACGCAAATTCTCCAGTGTATTCCATTAGTCCGGTAGAGGTGAGAAGGTATACGCCTGAGGAATCGACGTCTGGAAAACGAAAAAAAAAGTTGACGAAAAAGCTTCCGAAAAGAAGGTCAATGCGTTTGAAGAACAATACAAATAGTATCAAGCAGGATACCGCAAGCAAACGAATGTGGTCGGACAGTGATTGCGATATACCTAAAGATAAGAAAAAGGAAAACAAGAAAACGCGGAAACCGAGAAAGGTTATTAGCAAGAAGATCCGTGTCAAGAAATTTGCCGACGAAAGCGTGTTGAATATATTACAACGGAATAGACAGAACAAAGAAGATCATCTGATAGAAAATGGAGATTCTTTAGATGATTTTGTAAAATGTCGCATAATATCTACGCAATCGAATAAATACAGATCTCGAAAGATCGTCATTGTAACGACTGGTTTATCAAAAGGGTAATTATAATCCATAATTCATCTCAAAGCATTTCTAATCCTGTAAATAATTTTTGCTGTTATTTCACGTGAAATTGTAATATTCTATTTCGCGTGTAGGGATAAAAGTTTGGTGAAGAGTATCGTCAAATCTCTTGGCGCGGCGGAGATGGAATTGAATGTGTCAAGACGGACGACTCACGTTGTGAGTACGGGTGTGCGTACGGTGAATCTTCTCCGTGGAATAATAAGAGGCTGTTGGCTCGTACCTTTAGAGTGGGTTCTGAAATCCTTGGAGAACAACGGATGGTTGGATCCGGAGACGTTTGAGATGAAACATTTCTCTAAAGCTGTGCAGGTAAGACGTGCGTGATAGACGTGAATCCATGCGCTCGCGTATAGTGCTGTATGAGTGTTCTTATGTTTTGCAGGAAAATCGGAAAGACAGACAATTATTTGGACTTTCTTACGTCCCAGAATTGTTCACCGCATGTGGACTCATATATGTCGGACACAATACCACCGTGCCACGTGACACGCTTAAGGAACTTATAAAGACAGCAGGCGGATATATTACCGAAGATATGAAGCTTGCTAAAATTATTATTGGCGCGAATGGCCTAAAGGAAACCTGGGTTATAGATTCTATCACAACAGGTGAACTACAACTGACTAAGTTTTATCAACGGAAATGAAGATACAGTTTGTTAAAATATCATAAATTTAACATTTATATAATTATTATAGTACAAAAAGATATTTGTATATCTTACATATTAAAAATAATTTTCTTTTATATATTAAATAATTATCTTTTGTCACAGCTCGCAGAGATTATGTGGGAAATGTATACTCTCTACTTTTATAATGTCTAGTATAAATCATATTATTGATACAGAAATTAAGTTATTACATCACAGTTTATTTTTAATGATATATGAAGAGTATTTATATGATTTATATAATAAGAAATTTAATTTATAAAACAATTATATAAAGTGAGATTTCTAATCATTAATAAGTGTGAGCTGTAATGTTAAATATTTTTTTTAGGTACATAATATTTACTTGTGTCACCACATACACACACACAAATCATACATTATATACACAATCATTATGTATACAAATGTAAGAGATATATTTTGTAATTACAGTTCTTTACATAAACCTGCTATATAAACCTCGTTTATCATATCCCAATATATCTGATTTTGCGCGTTGTAACTGCGATAAATCCAATGAAAAATTCGGAGTATCGTGTTTTTTTTATCAAGTTAAAATACACACGCGCGCACACACACACACCTGTTCCGTTTAATCTTATCGCAAAATTACTGCTGTGGGAACTCTATTTTCGACAGTTAAAGATAACATTATTCGATAAAGCGACAAGTAGGCTGGCTCGATTAAAACGCGTGTTCCTTCTGGCGTGACAGATGACGGAACGCGGTACTACATACATATGTATTCATACGTGGAACGCGTGGGTATGCCCGTATTGGCCCGTAATGACATTTCGCGATATACACATATACGTCCGAAGAAATGCGGAGCAACGCGAAGAACGGAGTCGGGTTAGGTTAGGGTTGGGTTACGCTCGCTCGGACACTTTCGTCGTGTGACTAACAGCCAGCGGCACGCACGGCGTGTGCGATGTGTCAAATTGACACGCGTTTGCTAACATGCACCTTCGCATTCGTTTAACGGCGCACTGACTCACGGCACTCACGCGTCACGGCGACTCGGCCGACAATGGATTACACCTACGAAAATAAGTGAGTGGCGAAATTCGCACCGTACCTGTTTCTTCTTTCCCCGCGCGTTCGCGCTTCGGAGTTCGGGCTTCCAGTCGCTTATCGCATTTATCTTTCGCATTGTTTGCACAATCCGCGGACTGCCTTTCGCGTACACCGACATATGTACATCGACTAGCACAGTGTGAAATTAACGACAATGCTGGACAAGTCACTCGACACGCGCGAGTAAAAGTAATGGAATAGTACGTTGCGTACCTTTTGCGGTCGTGTGTATATACTTGCTTCTTTGGATAGATCGTATCCTAACGTATCGCTGCCCGTTGCCATGTTACTGCTTGTCAGCAAGCGTAATTTGCACGCGCACTCCCGAGAATGACGGACGCGGCGTGTCATTGTTGTAGGATCGCGCTTCTTCTATCATAACGCTCTCTGTTACAATGTCAAACATTTGATTTACCGTATTGCAGCATGGGTCCTCCTTCTCCTTCCGCGGACACGTGCATTCCATTTCCCAGGAACAATAGAACAATAATCACAGATGCGTACGCAGGAATACCCGAGAACTTGTTGCTAAATGTAATAGGATTTCTGGTAAGACTTTGATCTCTATCGTTTACTATTATTTGATACATATGTTGTAGTAAGAGATAATGATATACGACGTTGTACAAAATATTGACGTTGTTGAGTTAAATACTCTATAGTGTCTAACGTAACGCTAATATTATTGTTAACAGCTTTTAGTTATTTTATTTGGTTTATTACGTAAGAAAGCGTGGAACTATGGGCGCCTCGCGCTGTTACACAAGTCCGACAACAGATGGATGGAGCTGTTCTATGGTGTTAATGAAAACAGAGACACTGATCCCTTGTGTATGGAAGCTTCTGTCAATTCTCAACTCTCCCAACTGGATAGAGGATTTTTCACGTGGATTGTTACCGCTTTTAAGATTACGTTAGTACTCGGTGCATTTGGAATATTTTATTTGTGTCTCTCATTACGGTATTTCTAATGTGTGACTTATTTGCTCATAATAATCTTACAATTGCAGGGACGATGAATTATTACAACGTGCAGGGCCCGATGGGTTGTTATATATCATGTTCGGCCGTTGCTTAATCATATTGACCATCATGATGCTGATTGTGTCACTGTGCATAGCTCTGCCAATAAATTTTCACGGAAGCATGCAGCCGGGAGATAGCGCAACATTTAGTCATACAACACTGTCAAATCTGGAGCCCACGTCTATTGGGCTTTGGGTGTATACAGTGCTGCTCTTATCTTATCTGCCAGTCGGTGGATTTGTCATGAGACGTCGTCTGAAGCAGGTATTGCATATATTATAAGATAGATTTTCTTTTTTTGTATGTATAAAAAAGATATGAATGTGTTTTGTGACGTTTACGTAATACCTATTGCAAATGAGAACTTGTGTGTGGATATAGGTGCGGGATACCAGGCCTACTGGAGAATTTGTAGCGAGAACATTATTGATTACGGATATACCAAAACAACAATGCACCGTTGAGAATCTTAGCGAATATTTTAAGTATGTAGAAAAGGATCACTTTCTTTTAATCGTAAACTTTTCTTTAGCAAATATTTGTTGCTGATATTAAAAGAAATTGATTTGAAAATAATTTTTAGCAATCTGTTTTTTTTTCATGTGCGCTGTTTTTACACATTAACAATCCTTTCAGAGAAGCATTTCCTGGTTTAACAGTGGAGGATATTACATTGGCCCACGATATAAAACGCCTTTCAAAGCTGGATGCAGAAAGGGATTGTGTGGAACAGGCGCGTTTATATTGCGAAAGTTATGCCAAGAAGAGAGAACCTTTGAAAATGTATCCTTACCCGTGTGGTCAGATTCTTGGACATTGCTGCACCAAGGTAAATTGTATCAATAAAATAAAACATGGACGTGCGCGATCATGATATCGATTACTTTGTATGCATTATCATTTAAGTTATTATCTTTAACGGAAAATTTAAGTAATTGCATTTGCAGCAAGTGGACGCTCAAGAATTCTACGCCAACGAGGAAATACGACTAACAGCGCTGGTTGAAGAAGAGAAGAATGTGGCACTTAGCAAATCTCTTGGAGTTGCTTTTGTAACTTTAGGTATTCCATTTACTCAATGTTTCCTTTCCTCTCTTAAATAAATAAGGTAATATAAGCACCATCAGGAGCAACAGAAGTAACGTTTTTCTCATAACAACACGATTTAAGCTGCTTCGTGTCCAATGCCTCACAAGCAATTCGCATCTCGTAACTAGTGCAGGCATTAGAGCAGCCACACTATCCTCTCTTTAATAAAATTGATAATTTATAATTAATAGGGACACCCGGTGCAGCTAAAACTTTGCGCAAGCAGCTGAGGTCCTCGCCGAATATAAAGTGGATCGTGGATTATGCACCGATGCCATCAGATATATTTTGGGAAAATCTAAGCATCCCCAGGCCGTGTTGGTATCTAAATGCTGTATTAATAAATTGCGCTTTGGGACTTATATTGTTTTTCCTTACTACACCGGCTGTAAGTCAATTTCTTTCAGCAAGAGCACATTACAATAAAAACTACAAATAGAAAAAAAAACGCACTTAAGCACATATATAGCAAAGAAACTGACGCTTATGGCATTTCGATACAATAAATAACGTTTCAATCTTCGATTGATTCTCTTTTTGATTTTCTTTAAATATTTAAAAATTTATACAAAATGTGTAATGTTAATTTACTTATTTTCAAAATTTTAGGTCATAGTGACAACTGTCAACAAATTACCAATTACTGGAGAGATTAAGGAGCTTGATCCAGTACTTTATTCTTTCCTGCCTACCGTATTGTTAGTCAGTGTGGCTGCTCTAATGCCTGCACTAGTTACGAGATGCGAATTGCTTGTGAGGCATTGGACACGAAGCAGCTTAAATCGTGTTGTTATGAGAAAAACGTTACTTCTGTTGCTCCTGATGGTGCTTATATTACCTAGTTTAGGATTAACTAGTGCCGCAGCATTTCTAGATTGGACTGTAAATGATCGAAACAATACGGCACAATGGGAATGTGTATTTTTGCCAGATCAGGTGAGATTTCTAGCAATAAAAATTTAGCATTTATTTGCATTTATTCTAGATTAGTTCAATAAGAGCACAATTCCTCCTTATTACCACATCATTCATATGGCTTAGTGTAGAAATATAAAATTTACAGGGTGCCCTTTTTGTAAATTACGTCATAACTGCGGCTTTGCTCGGGAGTGGATTAGAATTGGTCAGGCTCCCGGAACTCGCGCTATACACTTTCAGACTTTGTATAGCTCGCAGCCGGGCGGAAAGGATACACGTTAGGAAAGCAGTACTGTGGGAGTTTCCATTGGGAGCTCATTATGCCTGGTTGCTGCTGGTCTTTACTATGATAACTGTCTACAGTCTGGCGTGTCCTCTAATCACTCCTTTTGGTCTACTATATTTTGTAGTCAAGCATCTGGTACTTTAATACCTTGACTATAACTTTGACAATAATTTGCAATTGTGACGATATATGTCCTGTAATGAAAATATATCTTGATTAGGTGGACAGGCATAATTTATGCTTCGCTTACGGACCGAGTATCGGTGGTGGCCAACTGGCTGGAGCGGCAGTTGGTGCTGCAGGAGCTGCGCCCATTTTAGCGCAAGCTGCTTTTTTAGCTTTAGGCCTGGTAAGAAGTGGTCTGTATCCACTAGCTGCGGTGCAACTCACTGGTCTCTGTGCGAGTATTCTGGGCCTGGTAACCGGAGTTACATTGCCGCTATCGAAACCCAAGGTATTATAATTTGAATAGCTTCACGGGAGGCTACTGTTGAAGATTTCGTTCAAAGTTGTACTAGATTGAATTGAGTCATCTATACCAGTATACTATAATTTGAAAGCTACTTTCCTGAATTCAATTCTGTAATTCAAATTTTACATAATATTCTGTGCTATAAAAATAAGTAAGTAATCAAAAATTAAAATTATTCAGCTAAAAGAAGAGAATGACTTCTTATAAAGCAAGAAAGATAAAAATTCTAGCAGAGCCTCCTTTTCAGAAACGTACGATTTTAGAATATTAATTCTTAATCGTTTTCATTAGACTCCAGTACCAAAAAGGGACCTCTCGACTGGTCAAAATTTCGTGGCACCAGTATTACGGAAGAATCAGATATTCACAGAGGAAACCATATCGACTGCTTCAAATTCAGAAGTGAATTTACCAAGCCCGACAAATACTACTTCCTCTATACAAGAAAGTCCGAAGCTTTACCAAAATTATGGCAGCGAACAGAGAGTTTAATATCTATATATTTGCATTATACTCGATATATATGTAAGAATACAGAATGCTTTGTAACTTGTTTAAAAAGTTATCCGTTTAGAAGTATATTCTAATTATTAATATTAATGAGCTGACGCAATTTAGGGAAACTACAGCACAAATAATGTACATTATTAAAACATTTCTTACATCACGTTAAGTTAGGTATAATTTAAAAGAAAAATTGCAAAATGCTGCTTTAATATCTCTGTCTACTTACATTTATAATTGTATTTATAAATTCATTACCTATATATACTTAATAGTTTGTGATAAGTATGAAAATGATTACATTTAATATAATTAATTTAACATAAATTTTGTTTACTTCTTTACTTTATAATAGTTAGATATTAAGAATTATACGAAGCCTTATGAAGGATTTACTAATTGCTACTCAAAGAATCTCATTTATAAAGAAGGTGAACAGGTAGATCTATCTTATCATTTCAGATCTGACACAAAAACATAAAATGTCTATTAAGTACACTCAATACATTTTAATATTATATCTCTGTATTATATTAATGTGTTAATATAATAGTGCTATGTAATAACTTGAAAAAAGTAAGCTTACAACTATACACATGGAAATAGTTTTTAATTGATAAAGCATAGTGCATTAATTTTGATCTTATTATAAATAATGTGATTATTCTTACATGGATATCCACAATAATCTTTATACCATGTATATATCAACCTTATATTTATCATGAAATTGATAAAGCAATAATTATATAGTTTTTAATGATTTGATAGATCAATTATTGTTAGTAATAATGCAATAATTGCAACAGAAAATATAGTTAAGCAGGATGTTTTATTTCTATTCTGAGAATTATGTAAGGATGCACCTTATAATATTTTCTGTACTTTTTATATATAGGGAAGTGACATAATATAATTATGTGTGTATATATATATATATACACGCGCGCACACATACACACACACGATATTAGAAATTCATATCTCAACATCAACTACGACGTGGCCCAATTAACATATACTCTTTGTCTTTTAAAAATTTTTCCAAAGTTTTCAAGATAAATAGAAACATATATATATATATATATATACATATGTATACATATACACACACACACACATATATATATATATATATATATATATGTGTGTGTGTGTGTGTGTGTACGATTTCTTAAACGATTATAAATCTTCACCATTGTAATACGATTATTATCTACTTTATGTTTGTTTTCACACAAGAAATTAGAATACGCAGCTTATTTTATATAAGATGTTATTTTAATGAACCAATTATATTTTGTCATGGAGTAAAAATTTAAATATAAACACAATAGATATTTTTTTCTCTTATAAACTGTATATTACAGGCTATCTTTTCCTATATGAACATTATATTACTATTTTACCATTTCCGCCGATTTCATTGAAGAATTCTAAGGGAACCTTATGATGAATATGATTGAACTCAGAATCCACTTAATGCACATTGTCATGCAATTTTATACGTTTCATCAACTTTCAACCAAATTTCATTAAAGAATGTCATGAGAGTTTTATGATGAACATTATGATGAACATGATTGAATTTCATGACTGATTCATTCCTCTCCTATTATCAAGGCACTAATCATCACGTATAATTTTACAATGATGCATATTGCAATATAAACGTGTACACTGTAATATCTATTCTTTTGAGATTAATAAATGTAAACAATATGTTAATAAAATCAAGTAAATTTATATATATATATATGCAAATTTTAAGGTTCTATATTATAAATATGTAAGTAACTAATATAAATTATAAGTATATATAACTATGTATTGTAGATTACATACTTTATTATTGTATATTTTGGTACACACTATATATAATTATATACAATATATGATATATAATCTACAACATCGTACATAATTATGTGTAATTAGCAGTATAACTGACATAATAAATTATATATAATTATGTCAGTTATATTAGTAAGTTTTTTTTACTATGTGTTTAATGGAGAAATTTGAATGAAAAATTCATTCAGCGAGGCTAACGCCAATTATGGCTTCCAGTTGACTAGATGTAAGATTACTTAACTCCTTCGCTTGATTTTCTTTCTTCTGTGATTTATGAAATGTCTCTTTTGTCATTGTCCTTTTATCACATGACATAAAATTACTCTCGAGATTGTGTTCTTCCTCTTCCTTCTGAGATTCTTCACTCTCTTCGCTGCTTAGATGAACCTGTGAGGCAACATTGTTGCTTAAGACGATCTCTATGAAGAATACAATGCTATTTTATAAAATAGTTATTTGAATAACAATATGTACTTCAAATATGCATATTAAACGAGAATTTATATATATATATATATATATATATATATATATATATATATATATAT
>NW_020220138.1:172952-181438 GCF_003070985.1 Temnothorax curvispinosus | reverse complement strand
TATATATATATATATATATATATATATATATATATATATATATATATATATATATGGGATATTTTAATTTTAGATGAATCCTTAATTTCTCTATATTAAAAAAGAGATAAACCATGATAAATGCAACTCAAGTTTTGAACCATTAATTCATAGCAGTTCATAGAAACTATTCAAATCATTAAATTTAAATTGTATCTATGTCTTGATATGAAAAATAAAAGAGGCTGCTCTCTCTTTCTCTCTGTGAAAAACATTAATAAAAAAAGCATGATGTGTTATATAATTTAAAAATTTATAACGCATTTAATTTTTGTCATGTAAATATATAATTAATTTATATTTATAGCAATTCAATAGTAAAAATTGATAGTAGACTAGTATATTAAAATTCGCATAATCTTTGAAATATTTCTTGTAGAATCAAATTAACTACTCATTATGTCATTTTGAAGTTAAATGAATAATGATAAACTTGCTTCATATTAATTGTAAGTATTAACTACCATTGATACCTTTTTTTTATAACTACTATTACAGAGTTGCCACAGAAAATAAATTTTAAAACTCCCCCGACTTTTCTACGCTCTGCAGACAATAATGGGGAATTTTTCATAATCAATATATAATCTTCAATTTTAATATTTAGGAGCAGGGACTGCAGGAAAGATAGCTTATATTATTAGAAGCAACACAAACTTGAAAGTTTAATCCTATAACGTAATATAATCCTGAATGCAAATTCAGGCTAACAAAAAATAAGCATTGAAAAAAAGAACGTAGTTATGAGGGAAAAGAGCGATTAAATATAAGCACCGAATAAAATATAAATTTTAATTATTTTGTTAATTAATATCGTAAGAGAACTAGAGAAGTAGGGGAAGACGAAACGAGAAATGGACGCAAGAGTACCTCAAAAGTGCCTCTTCGTAACATATAGGAAGTAACTTGTAAAATGCGTGAGTTTTGAACACATTTGATTATAAACGTGAGATATATTTAAAGAATTATAAGTACTCTTTAAAATAAGAACATTTATGAGAATTGTGAGCAAAGTTAAAAATCCCAAGCTTTTATATTTATTTCCCTGATTTTTCTGGGTTTTCTCTGACCAATTTAAATTTCCATGACATTTCTCGGTTTTTCAGGTCTGTTGCAACTCTTTATTATCAATAATAATAAATCCATACATCTACAATATAAAAAAACTCACTCATAAATATAAAACTAAATATTTATTTTCTACCAACTACGCCAAACAACTTGCAACTTTTCTGTAAGAGCAGAATTTGCGCATAGAAGAGTGTCTACTAATGCCAATTTAAAGGAATAGGGATATATTGGGAGTAATGAAAAATAATAATAAAAAAATTTCAGTTTCTTTTTGTTTTTTCGGAATATATATACTACCTTTCAATATTACAACATAATTCTCATTATGTTACAATATTACAACAATAATCGTTGTTTTCCTTACATACAGAATAGCCGCGCGATATAAATTCACAAATAAAACTTTGATACAGTTAAGATGGTCGTATAAAAGAATGCCTTGATAGTGTATCCTTTACAATCCAAACTATTTGGATTCACACTTTTATGGATATCAATTTAGTGTAAATAATGCAAATTTGCATAATAAAAATATAAACAAGAATTTGGCTTCTTTGGTAAATTAAAGATGCATTTACTTGTTTACACGCTTACATTCTTCTCTAGCCTCTATCAATATTTTTTTCATCATAATCATTGATCTCAAAAATTGTATATTTTTAAACATAAAAATTTTCTTTTCTTACCAAATTCTACCACCACCAAAGTAATGATACAGTCAATTTAATTGTGCGCAAATAATATAGAAATATACAGACGAAACACTAACTGCACATACCTCTATGTGAAATTGCATTATTATGCAAAGATTTGCAACTATCCGAGCATCGCATATGTTTACTAATGACACAGATAGAGAGTAAGGTTTCATCTCACCTCTACGATAGAAACCCTTGGTGATGGTTCTCGCGTCGCAATTTTTTCCATTACGATCGGACTAGTGGAGCTTGTGCTTGTCGAAGAATATTCTTTATCTGTCTCGTTATCGTTATCGAAATATTCTTTCTCGTCTTCGACAGGCTTCTGTGCATCCGCATTTTCGTGCGCTCTGCATACGACGCCACCCTTCTCGCTCTCTCGCTCAAATAAGTTGCCATCGAGATGATCTAAAAACATAAATAACATTAATTTTTATGGTGTACATAATTACAGTATATAAAATGTTCTTTTAACAATAACTTCTTTTATTCAACTTGAAGATGACTTTTCTTCAGTAAAAATATCGAGGGAGATCATTGTTAAGCGATTTTCCCCATTTTCAACATTGGGCGGTCTTGTATCTAAGTTTTAAATAAAAATTCTCTTATTTTCTCTTCTGCAGTTTAATTTGTAGAAATTTACTAAACTTAGGTTTTTTTTTATTTTCACGAAGGAAAAATCCGTTTTAAATTGGCTGGAAAATTTGCAGTGAAAGGGTATACCCATAGTTTGTGCAAATATATGTTAATATTATTTTCGGATTACCTTGACAAAATGCAATACTACAAAATGAACAGTGTGCTGATGTTCGACGTCCGCATTCTGAGCAAAAATGCCACGGACAACAGAATTTCGGTTCTGTCTCATCGACTATTACACACGTTTTGTGATACTTTTTGTTACATGTCCTTTGTGAACAGACTATAAACTTGTTGTGATATATTTCTTGTCCGCATTGCCAACACGTGTACTTTCTCTCTTTCGATCTAAAATAAAAATAACAAAATTTATTAACATATTAAATGCATAAAAACCATGACAAAACGATAAGTATATCAATTAACAAGATATACAATTATATACGTACCTTCTGTGTCGTTTTGATTTAACAATTTTCTTTAATTGCATGACCGATTGTGCTATTGGTAACTGTTGTTTCTGTGCTTTTAGCCCAATAAAACCGCTACAATTAGATGCACCGCAAAGACACGCTTTTCGTGTTTCTCCATCAGATGCTAAATTATAATTAAATGTCAGCTCCTCCCCGGTTTCTATGTCACGCAAAGCGAATAGACCGATACGCGTATCTCCGTTTACTGTCCATTTCTGCGTTTCGCAGTTTGGAGCGCACGAGTGATCTGTAAATGACAATATAATCGTTTTTCGGGATCACAGACTCGTATGTCGTAATATACTCACTCATAAATCGACTCAGATTTCCCTTCGGTTCCGCATCAATCGTTCTATAGTTGTCTATCGTCAGGAAGTAGAAATTCTCATTTTTCAATTCCTTCTTCCGATGTAATCTACGTTTGTATTCAGCGTCGTCTATAATTTCCCCCACGTACTCGATGACAAACCGCCCCGCTTTAATATCCTCCAAAGTCCTCAGGCCCCATCCGCGAGCCACTGTATGAAATGGCTCCATTGCTGGGTATTGTCTTAGCACGAACGACTGATTCATGCATTTGTCTCCAGCTGGACAGATTCCGGGACTGCATTCGACCATTAGTATACGATTCAGACAATCCGTACCAGGTGCACAAGGATTATCCCATTCAGGATCGCATTCGCATGCCACAATGCTCTCGAATTCGGTTGGCTTAACGTTGCCCACTGGTTTATTGACCTGTTACATGTCTATTTTCATTAAGGCTTCTAACTTTTCACTGCAGTTATTCATCAAATTATGATAAATTAACAATAAAGCACGTATGATCTAAGTCTCTGATTACAAACTCAAATTGATTTTAATGATGACACAGCAGTGTTGACTACAATAATATATATATTAGCCTAATCTAGATCAAGCGAACGAGCACGAACACAATCATCTATGAGCGAATTTGATCGAATAAGTGTGGATAATGGTGAGATTACGAAACGAGTTTAAAAGTCAGATCCAGAACGCAAGTAAACACAAACATAAATGAATAATGTGCTTTAATGAATGATCTGCCAGTACGGCGGCACCATATGCACTCATTGAAGCAAGGTGTTTATTTGTGTTTGTTCGCGCTTGTCTATTTGGTTTGAATCCGACTTCAAAGAAAAAGTGCTCGTTAGTCTTTGCTAGCTTGATTAAGCGTTAGCTTAATGTGGTATAAACCGTACTTTTAATTTTACGTATGGTGGCGGTTTCAGTCCTTTCGGTTTTTTAGTCATGGATCGCCTTGCTTTTAATTGTTGATGTATTTTATTGGCTTCCTCAAGAGCTATCCGATATGTATCGTCCATCAGAGATTTTTTATTCATAGGTGGTTTTATATTTGCGTCACCGTCTTGATATAAAAAGGCGCGACCTCTATAAAGGTTATTACATTAAAAAAAGATGACTTATTAAGATACTTATTAATCGCAATATTTCGTATAAAAAAATTTTTATTTACCTATCTACCCAATAATAATCATTGGATCCCAAAAACATTACGCAAAATTTGCCAGGACTGTGAGGTTTAGCTACACTTTCTACATTTTCAGGAATTTCATGTGGATAACATATACGAGACGGCCACCATCGATAATGGCCGAGTTTCACCCATACAACTTCCCCATACAAAGGTAATCTTCCTGTTTCACAATCCTCGCATATAAATCCGCCGTCAGGCGCATCTATACCTAAATTACCAACAACATATGAGTAATTTATTTGCAGGTATTGTACTTTACATTAACTATAACATTTTAATCAAGTTACCCAGACATTCCAAATGAAAGGAAGTCGGACACGTGTCGCAACAAATGAGGCTTCCACCACGTGTACACAGGAAACACCACGCTGCGTTCAATGGAGGATATGGTGCTTTGTAATGTTTTGGGCATATAATTTGGCTCGCCGTCAATATTACTGAACCAGCAGGCAGACACAATGTCGATGCATGATAAGACGAAGGGCAACGGACACATCTTGCTATTTTCTCATTTGGGGCGCGCGAACGGTGATGTTGAGGATTATCCGAACTGCAGGTGTGACATACGTGATACGGACATATCAAGCGTCCACCTTGCCAATGCGACTAAACAAAATACAAAAATATTTATTAATGTTAGAGTATATTAATATTTTAACATTATGATATAAACGCAAAGTTTTACCTGTGGCCACGATAATAAGCAGTTGGAATGATAATGTTTTCCACAAGCCGGGACGATACATCTTCCTCTATCTCCTTCCCTCTCATTGCATAAGAAGCAAGCAGGTGCTACTCCAGATAAACAGTCAATGCATTTGAATGTCTCGTCCTCTTGCTCATCGGATTTACCTGAATTCAATTAATATTATGATTATGCTGTATAACCATGTATTAGATTTGTTAAAAAAAAATTCGTTTTTCTTTTGTTAGTATGTCACATTTAAAAAGAAAATTTTTTTAAAATAAATATTACATATACATGTATTTATAATTATTATCACATAATTACCATTATTTTCATTTTCATCATTAATACTTCTTTTAATTATGTCTAAGTCGCTAAGTAATCTGTCATCCAAGGTGTTCTCATCAACAGAATATTCTGGACTAGATTCGCCAGGTTTTACACAGGATAAATGAAAATAAGAATAACAAGGCCCCTTACATCTCGTTAGCTTGCCTGTCTTCTCGCAAATCTGACAAACCTTTTCTTGTTTCATACCTTTAAAGAGATTGTACAATCTACTTCGTTTCGTTTCTGTAACAGAATTTTCTTCCTTGTCAATTTTACTTCTCGACTTTTTATTTTCCTTCACAGTTGTGTCAATCTCAATCACATCTTCATCCAGAGTACTTTCTTTTTTTATATCTTTTAAGAGATTGTACAGTCTATTTCGTTTCATCATTTCTGGAACAGAATTTACCTCAGTGTCAATATTACTTTTCATCTTTTTATTTTCCTTTACAGTTGTGTCAATCTCAATTGACGAAGTGCTTTCTTTCGAATCCACGTGCGAGTTTTCGTTTGACACTTGCGATCTAACTTTTTTCCGGTACTCCGTGTCCATATTGTCCCAGATTTTTCGTAAGTATTTTTTAATGTCGTCTTTTGGCGTATCTGGATATTCAGTCTCGAGCAAATTTTTGTTATCTTCGTAGTAGAGTTTAAATAAACTCTCTTCATCCTCATTTTTAATAATTTTTGTGTTTATACTTTCGGAAGAGCTTTTATGACTTGAAGGAGATGGAGGTAAAGAATCCAAATTTAGTTTCCAGTCAATTTTACCGTTTACAATCCGCGAATTTTTCGTCTTTAATAATTCTGATTTAAGTAACTTCGATACTTCCGGTTTTTCATTGTATAACTGTAAAAGTAAAAATAAGGTTTTACACTACATATAACAAGCACTAATTGTAAATTAAATTTATACTAAAGGTAAACAATTATTAACATTACATTGTTTTGTTTAGCACGTTTGACATCAGGCTCATCTTGCTCAATCGAATGTTTCCTCTTGTTCTTAATTCTTTCATCGACAGTAGATGATTTTGCATCTTTAGATTTCGAGATTTTAAATTTTTTCGCAAAAATTGCAATTCTTTCTTCCATCGTCAGTGCCTGTGCTTCTTCAGCTTCTCTAACAGCATTTTCCCACTTTATTCTCGCTCTTGGCTTTATAGTAAAAGCAGTAGTATACTTGGGATCCTTCTTCCTTGTATCTGCTGACTTGAATAATTTTTCTAATTCCATGAAGTTAGCAAGAGATATGAATTGCATCATATATTTTGCCGAAACCCAACTGTGACGTCCTTTGTCTCCGAAGTAATGAACGTGTACCCACATAATCAACTTAGAAGCAACTGTGCCACAAAATATTCAAAACATTTTTCAACATTTTATACCAGTAAATTTTTGTAATAACGTCTATATACATATAAGAAATATAACTTCAGATTCTCATGTTTATTCATATTCTAAAGCAACTTTCTTATAAATACACTGCAACTTAAATAAGTAAAATATACACAAGCTGTAGAAATTTACCTCTTAACTTATAATATTGACCTGTAGTTGGGTCATTTGTTACCATACAAGGCCAGTATGGGAAATTGCCAACTCTTGCCCATGCTAACTCTCCCACCATCCAATGGCATTCAACAACAGGACTGATTAGTTTTGGAGATGGGATCTCCTCTATACTATTTACTAAAGAAACGACTTCATCTACGTTATTAGCTACGTCAATTTCACTTGTATTTTCATCCATACTATTATCAGTGGAATTCGACACGTGTCTATGTGTCTTTAGCCTCAACGTCTGCAAAATTACAAAAGCAATGAATGTTACATAAGTACCAATGAACAGCAAGCTTCAGATTATTAAAAAAAAAAAAAAAACCGATAGATCTCAGACACTAAATATAACTTATTTGATATCTACTATTATAAAAAAAAGCTTCCTTGAAAGGAATCATATAAAAGTCGTTAGTACGTGAATATGAAAATATTTAAGATCAAGTCTCATAAATGACGTGTACTTCGATTGGGCTTAGAAATATACGCAATCGACAAAGGCACGCCAACGTTACGTGGATGCTTCGTTGCTCAGAGCAGCATGAAAAAAAGTACATGGCGTATACCTGCAGAGACTCCACAGTAATGCCCATGATGGACGTGGGCTTTATTGTTCTGCCGTAACGGCTTTTATTAGGCGTCCAGCCATTACAATCGTCATCGTCATCGTCCAGCAAAGCCTCCCCATCGCACACGTCCTCGCTCGTCGATGCCCCGACATTCACGTCGATCTCATCATCCGCCTCGGATCTGGCGCGATCCAACGCGGACACCTCGCTGGTCGTCTCCGTGTCAATGGTATTCATGACTGGTGCGCGTTCAGTACGGCAACGGCATTTTCAGGCTCTCGCGTTCCGTACGCCGTGTATCATGGAAGCGCCATCGGCACCTCGAACGACGGGCGTCCGCGGGGCCCGCGGAATGCCAGCGACGAGGGCACACTTGTCGAAAACAGTTCTCGCTACCGTTGGTTGGGGCCTACCTGAACGGCAAGCGGCGGGGCCTCTTCGGCCTCGTGTTTTCGAGAGGGGTATCACCTTTCTCGCGTATAGCTGGGCCTACCTCATCCGTGGAACGAACGTCCGCTTTCGCACCGCGAGGTGCCCGCACGCGGCCCCGAATTTCGCCCTTTCGACCGTCCGAATTGTTGTGATAATAACGAATTGTGAACGAACAACGAACCTCGCGTACCTCCTGAAGCAGGACGCGTTTCCCGCGATTTTGGGCGATTCTCATGGCCGGCGCTGCCCGCAGCCCGTGCCACCGACCGTGCTTTGTGAAACGGCGGCCGGCCAATGCCGCGCTCGCATGCCTTCTTTACCGATCGCGTCAATTTTCTGTAGTTTCTCCTTCATAAAAAGAAAGAAGAATCTCTTTTATCTCCGCGTCCCATAAAATGGGTGCGTTCAGCCGATACTCCGCTAGCCTAGCAATCGTGAGCAGTCGCTCGTTTTCGCTCGTTTCCTCTC
>NW_020220138.1:169466-172852 GCF_003070985.1 Temnothorax curvispinosus | reverse complement strand
TAGCCTAGCAATCGTGAGCAGTCGCTCGTTTTCGCTCGTTTCCTCTCTTTTGACCCAATGGATTAAAAGGAGAGGAAACGAGCGAAAACGAGCGACTGCTCACGATTGCTAGGCTAGCGGAGTATCGGCTGAACGCACCCAATGTTGATTCGGAATTTTCGGTGAAAAGCGCGAATATGAGCATCTCGTTCGACGATAGAGTTTGTTTTTTTGTAGCTAAACTCTCTGCACTTTTATTTTCTTCTCTCTTTTTCTATACATACTCATTTTACGTTAAAAAGATATATAAAAAGTTTGTAAGTGCAAAAAGTGCGGCAAAAAAACTTTCTCTTTCCGAGATAGTACATTTTACATTTCCAAGGTGGATGTAGCATGTTTAGATATTCTAATTTTATACAACTAATGCCTGTTTAAAGCCCGGTGTCCACGATGCAAGAACTTGGTCGAAGTTTTGGTTTAAGCCAATGAAACTGCTACTTTTCTGTAAGAGCTGCAAGTTGATTGGCTTAAATCGAAACTTGGACACAGTTCTTGCATCGTGGACACCGGGCTTTAGATATGATGATGATTTTTTAGAGAGGGATAATGAGACGACGATGACTATTGGTTAAAAATCAAAACTTTTGATTAATTTAATATTTTATAATTCGTTATTTATTTGAAACATCAAATTTAATTCATTACTCCTTATATCGATATATAATAAATAACTACATACAATTATAAATAATATAGGTACGTATATCTACTATATTGCGTAATGGGCAATTATGTAAAAATATTTACACAATGATATGTACTTTCGATTATAACAAAGATAAATTTTATTCTTTAATAAACTAGAATTTATTATAAGCTCTTTTAAGAGGAATAACCGCATTCAGGAAATTTTTTTTTAAGAAAAAAAAAATAAATTGCGTGTAACAGGTCGAACTTTTTATTAGGAATGTATAAATGTCACGAGGATTTCGTGTATTTTTTTTTGCAATATCTAGGAAATCTACAAAAAACCGAGATATCGGGGAATGAATGAAATAAATTATTACAATAAATATAAATTTATATAAATATATTTGTATTTATATAACATATATAATATATTTATAAATATAAATTAATAAAAATTTTAATTCACAATTTCACTGACAGAACCTTTTAGGATTTTGCAGAATAGGTATTAAGTAAGATTGTTTAATTTGTATTCACTCCACATTATTCTGATTTTTTGTGGATTCTCCAAAAATTTTGTGAGAAAAAAAAGAAGAAAAAAAAACCGAGTTACACGAAATATCCCTGCGTATATAAATTGACAAATTCAAAAATTAATACGTTAAGAACAGAAATGAAATTATTAAGGAGTTTGTGCAATACTGTCTTTCAGATACATTCACTATGAACAAATTGAGATACGGTTACCGTATCTGAAGGACGGTATTGCAAAAACTCCCCTATTCAGATCACGTTAGATGCGAAAGGAATGCGGAAAAACACGCGACAGAGTCGCGTTCCTCCAATCATATCAATTGAAAAACAACAGCGAGTTCGGGTCAACGGAGTTCGGAAAACGTTAAGGTCTTTCTACATAGAAGTTGTAAGTCGTAAGAATTGGCCAATCACAGCTCATTATTCTTCGACCGCAAGGAGAATAATGGACTGTGATTGGTATTGGTCAATTCTTACGATTTACGATTTACGATGTAGAAAGTAGAAAGACCTTTAGGTATTTCGTGGTATTTCGGTCGCGCGCTCGTTTGTTTTGAACGCGTCGTGCCGCGTACGATCGCGCCGGAAGGACAAGGACAAGGTTGCCGTTTCTTCATTCGCTCAACGACGCTCGAGCCGGCAGTACCTAGTGTTGAGTAGTGTGTAGTGTCGCGTATTTGTCGTTCCGCATTATAATTGGTCGCGATCGTATTATTACAGTTAAGTACTTCGTACTCGATCGCGAAATATTGGACAGCGGTTCCGTGAGTGTCCTGTGCGGAAGGAGAAGGCCTGACTACTCAGACGGTCTGAGAGGAGGAGGAGGCCTGGTAAAGGCATCGGGCCCCGGCGGAGCAACCTTGGGGTAAGTGTTATTTCTTATTTTAAAAATTAATAGTTCTTTTCCATTTATTCGGGCCTATTTATCTCCGATAAGTAAGAATTAATTTGAGAAACCGAAATTTTGTCTAAAATTTTATAAAAGTTTATTCTCATAAAGGTTTTTTTCGTAAAGCTTTTTTCCGGGAAATAAGTAAATTATATTAGTAAATCTAATGAAAAGACGAATTAGACGTGTGTAAAATTTATTTTTTGAAACATTGGTCATTTTGAGCGTCTATTTAATTTGAATCTTTCATTTTTGTGTTACAGATTCATCGGAGTTACATGGCTGCCTAACTCTGCCCGTTGCGCATCGGTCGGTGAGTGACTTTTTTTATAATGGGGTGATGGATCTGTGTGAAAGACGTAGGATCCAAAAGGAACGATAATTAAAATATTAAAATTAATATCTGTTATATTAAAATGCATAATATAGTCTAAGATGATATATATTTTATGTCGTATTAATCATAATTTTAATTATCGTTCTTTTTGGATCTCACGTCATTCATTCTGTATATCTCACTTGATATCTGAGGTGAGATCAAATAATGTTTGCGATTTATTTCGCCGTTCGGTTCGTGGTTCGCGGTTCGCGATTCGGATTGCACTAATTTTTTTCCATCATTGATTTATTTATTGACTTATTCATCGATTGATTTTTTAATTTCGGTTGTTTCGTGTACATTATGCTATTTAAATTCAGATATTCGCGATCGAGATATAATCTTGACGATTTCGATTAAAACGCGGTTAATATATTCTTTGCATTTTTTGATATAACTCTTTCTTGCTTTTTATAATTTCGATACATTTCTTAATCGAAAAAGTTAATTACGCGCATTGTCGAAAAATTAAATGCAAAATTAAGTTAAATTTAAATTAAATTAATATTTTATTAATGAACGTGATTATTTATCTTTTTCTTATACACTGAAAAAAAATACTTAGATCCAAGAAAATATTTTTTCACATAGTACCAATGGCTTATTTACTTAATATAATCACATATTTATTTAGAATTAGATATCTTTACTTAAATTAAGTAAAAATAATATACATAAATTAAGTAAAAATAATAATTTACTTAAATTAAGTAAAAATATCTAATTCTAAATAAATATATGATTATATTAAGTAAATAAGCCATTGGTACTCTGTGAAAAAATATTTTCTTGGATCCAAGTATTTTTTTTAGTGTATAAGCAACGCGCTTTCGTTAACGTAATAATTCGTAATCGATAATTCGTAACCGTACCGTTATAATCTACCGGCACTGATAATCAGCCGGTATCGAAGGA
>NW_020220138.1:132597-159466 GCF_003070985.1 Temnothorax curvispinosus | reverse complement strand
TCTAAATACGAGAAAAGTCCCCACGATTTACGGACACCCTGTATATCTCTTGCTATCATGCTACGGTATAACGAGCTATTTTTTTGTTTTTTTTTCCTCCGCGACTTTTGCGTTGCTTTAGGCTTTAGTCTACCGTTACTCGTCTGTTACATACGATATGTGTGTAACAATAATATCGATGATGCAGAATATACAGAAAGACATTTCACAACGTGTTCACTCTCGTAACGCTACTTCTATTCATAAATATGCGAGAATGCGAGATCTCCCGAGTTCTCTTAGACATTTAATACTTTTATAGATACCAAGTGTGTGTTGTGCGACTTCTATCTTGAACGATCGTTCGTTTCTTTCTTTTCAAAATTGTCGACTGTCTATTAGGAAAACTTCACTTGGTTACTAATAATTTTTACATTTAAACGTTAGTTTGCCAAATGTTTTATCAAGTGCATGTCAACAGTTGTGCTTTTATTGTCGATATTTGTATCTTCCTATTTTTTTATTAAAACAAGAGAACATGAATATTTTGACAGTACTAAGTAGAAAGCGTGAAACTAAGGAGGAAGAAAATGTTATTGTCTTGTCAGTCGGTGAAAATTATTACGGAAATTAAGGTACACATAAAAATTCAAACGTAATAATACAAAGGCAATCTCTACTTTTTAATGATACATTATAAATTATGGAAAAGAAAGAAAAGAAAATATGTGTCTTGAGTGAAATAACTGATCATATCGAAAATGCTTAGAATTATTGTTTCACTGGTCCTCTTCCTCGTTCTGGTAGGTGACATAACGCACGGACGATTTCTCGCCAATTATTAACGACTGCAATTGGACACGACTCAGAATTAGCGAGAAGTTCTTTAAAGAAAATTTAATTAAAAAAAAGAAGTCTAGTACATAATTTTACCTTTTTCTCTTCCTTGGTTGGCGGCGCCCTTAGGAAATACATGAGAGGTGCGTAAGCGAAGTTTAACAAAGCTATGCCGAAAAGCATCCATTCGAAACCAATGCTGTTGACCAAAGTTCCGCTCAACGCTGGACCTGCGGAAATAAAGAATATTTTATTGCTTATAGAACAAATCTTTATCTCATATATTTATTATATTTTACAGTTTTATCCTACTATATGAGATGTGTAACATCTCTAAGCGATACCAACGGCCTTATTAGTCAAATAAGAGCACTGTTTCTCAGGAGCATCGGTGGTTCAGTGGTAGAATGCTGATAAAAACATGATCTGCTTAGGCAATTAAAAACGTAAAAACCCATACTTCATACATTTATGGATTTTTCTATATAAAATTTGCTAGAAACGAATTTTTTAAAAGCAATTAAGACTAAAATTTACACGAATTTTTTTTGCTGATTGTATTAGTTTAAACAATAGTGAATATGTTATTGATAATATTAGATCATTTTACATGTTGAATTATTGCACTGTAGGCAATAATTCGATGAGTCGCGTAGCCATTTCACAATGCACTTCTTTCCGAACAGATGCCCACAACGTAAGGAACACAGACTGTGTTCGCCCATGTTGGTCCACGGTTCTAAACAGATTGGGCATTTATTCTCGTCATAATCCGCCATAGTTCACACTTGTTGACTTTAAAACTCTTGAAAAAGACTTTTGGTAAGACTTTCGCGAAGCCGAATTCGAAGCTGCGGTAATGCCGTCGCGCGTAAAGCTCTCCTTTTCGTCACTGCGAATTTCGCGATTGTGTAATGTCTAATTAAAAGCAAAAATCATGGATATGTCAAAATCACTTTATATACGGAATAGTGCCGTGCCGATTGTCACCGAGGAGGTTCAAAAACTATTTATATTTTTCTCTTTTTTATTTTTCTCATAATGCAGTTTTAAATATAATATGGGGGTGTAACAAACTGGCACTGCATACTTCAGTTTTACTTTTAATTCCGTGAACAGTCTTTTTATCATACCTTTAAACGGCGATAAATTTCAGTTACGTTTTCAGCACTTAAAAATTTAATCACTGCGTGTTGTTTGAAGGTTTGAACTTTGTTGATATATTCTTATCACATAACGCTAGATTAAACGTACCAATTCGGCGTTTTATCTCAAATTATCGGATTTTTTATAATTTTTGATAATTTTTATTAGTGAGCGTTTGCTCATGTAAAAGAAAGTAAAATGTGAGAGACATACGCGGAAGTTAGTCATGTACATGTATACCTATAGCAAAGCCGAGGCAGAACGCCACATCGCCGATGGCGTAAACGCTTCCATAAACAGCGCTATGCCTTATGTCAACCAGATATCCCAGCTCGGGCATCATTGAACTGTCCACCATTCCGATCGCGAATCCCAATCCCGCGTTCGGTACGATCAAGTGATCGATACTTCTTGCTAACGGAATCTGCGAAACAAATGAAAATAAATTAGATTAGGAATTGATTTGTTATCAGTAATTGTTTACTAATTTTATAAAATAATGAAACTTTATCACTACAGAGGTAGCTATATACTTAGGTTTCTCATCATCGAGTTTAACTTTCCATTTTATGAAGTTAAAATAAAAATTCTTGATCTGATAGTGAAGTAGTCTGGCCAGTTCGACCAGGAGGTCAAAATTATTTATTGTAGTTTATTTTATGTCATTCGCAAAAAGTATGTGACAATATAACTCATATATTCGGAATTGCTATATATGTATAAGCGTGAACAAATATGCTAGACTACGGTTTTCCAACCAATTTTCATACATTTTCTGATGTAGTGAAATATTTTAAGAGCTTTAATTACACAAGCTTATTTTAACGCGGTCCAATTAACGTGGTTACTGATTCTCGAGTCTTTAACAAATCTTTCAATTTGAATGACTTACAAATGTATACATTTGTAAGTCATTTAAATATATAAATATTTTTATCACTGTATTATTGCATTACGATTCACATGTAATTTCAATCGAGTCGTCGACGAAATTCCGTCGTTTTATGTCATATAACGTAGACACAAGTGACGTTAAATGGCAGTTGTTTCGCTTTCTCGGTGGTAAGAATGTAAGCATACTTACACACATCAAGCAGATACCAATGACGACGAGTCCTATCAGGGAAGCTAGCCATCTGTAACAAGCGCATATTGAGATAAAAACGTTAGGCCGTCTTGCAAAAGATATTTTCGCCCGAACAGAGACTCGAGCCCTGGACCCTCAGATTAAAAGTCAGTCTGATGAGTGATGCTCTGAGCTATTCGGACGCCATTATTAGAATATTTTTGTATTTGAGGCAAGATACCCGGCCAGACTGACCTGCCCATTTTGTGCCCGAGCGGCCCGAAAAGATTCGTCCCGATCAAGTAACTGATGCTCGCCGGTAAAAACGTCGCCCCTTGTTTCCAGCGGCTTGCGCCCATCGTATCCATCATCCAGATAGGTAGGCTCGGTTCCAGCATAGCGATGCCCATATTTGCGAACGTTATCGCCCCTGGAATACCGGTAACCCTTATATATGGTACCCCCATATCTTTTACTTGAAGCGTGAAACGTGGTATTTTATATAACTATATAGATTTCCCGTACCAGCTGCTAAAATGATGTAAGGATCGGTGATAAGGGACTTCAACGACGGTGGTTCCGCTTCCGTGTACACAACCGACGGTTGAAGCATCAAAAGCTGCAATACTTGAGAGTTTTTCAAAAAATTATTAATTATTATGAAACATGAGCATTAAGAGAAATTTTTATTTTTGAATGCGATAATATAAAATTATAAGCGAATGTGGGGTATAATATCACGCATATCAGAAAATATTTCTAAACTGTAAATAAAAATATAAATTAAGCATAATTTGTCAATTACGCGTGATAAGTGGTTTTTATTACACATTTATACTCACGTCCATCGCCAAGGGCTAACGCAGAAAGGATTAAAAACGGGGCGGATTTTCCTACAAATTCGTACATTACTCCGCCGAATGGAGGGCCAATAAGGACGCCAAGGGCCAGACCGCCCAGCGCGATACCCATCGCGTTACCGCGTTCTTTGTCGTCCTGATATCTCTCCGCTAACATACCCATACCTGTCGGAGAATCGTATATGGGAAAGTATTACAATCACGTACTACGTCATTGGAGAAAGAGCTCCTACGTCGCAACAGCATCGGTGGTTCAGTGGTAGAATGCTCGCCTGCCACGCGGGCGGCCCGGGTTCGATTCCCGGCCGATGCAATCTTTTTGAATTTTATTTTGTTAATTATTTACGTAACTCAATTCAGTTGCACTGTCATTGCAACTTTAATTTTAATTTTTTATGCAACGAGATTTAAATGCTTGATAAAAAAAAATTAGAACCTTTTGTGCGATTTTTTTTGAATTTTATTTTGTTAATTTATTTACGTAATTCAATTAAGTTGTACTGTCATTGCAACTTTAATTTTAATTTTTTATGCAACGAGATTTAAATGCTTAATAAAAAAAAATTAGAACCTTTTGTGCGTTTTTTTTTTTTTGAAAAATTTTGCCGAAACTAGAAACGCTAGAGCAAAATATATTTTCTTGCATCGGCCGGGAATCGAACCCGGGCCGCCCGCGTGGCAGGCGAGCATTCTACCACTGAACCACCGATGCTTATGTAGAAATGGGAGAAAATAGCCTTGACGAGTGTGGAAACTCTTTCTATGTTATTTCATAAGATTGCCATTTGTGAACACCAAGTTAATGCGGGTTAATAGAGACAAGCTTTTACCAGAAACACTAGAGCACGATGAACCGATACCCTGAAGAGCTCGCGCTAGGAAAAGTATACCGTAGCTTCGTCCGAAAGCAAAAATCAGCGTAGATAGGAACATGATAATGAATCCGGTAAACATAGGTATGCTGTATCCGATTCTAAAAACAAATAACAGATTTAAAAATTCAACCTAAGCTTGCGTTCGTTTGTTCCCATTGGGAGCTATTGGAAAAATAAAATATATAATACACGTAACATGTATTATAAGATTTTTTATTTTTCCAATAGCTCCCAATGTGAATAAACGAAACGCAGACTAAATGTTATCACGTTTTGCAATATTTTTTCTTGTTACATCGGTACTTTATTGACATTAGATTAAGGAGAAAGATTTCCCATTTTCTGATTAAATTCTATTTTAACACGTTATTTTTATTATAAATAATATTTTAAAATTATTGATCTGATAGAGAGGTAAAAAGAGAGAAAGAGATTGTTTTAAAAAGAGATTGGAAAATTTTTTTGTATTAATAGTGACTATATATATCTTGATGGATAAAAATTGTTTTTAAAGCGTTTTGTTCTCGGTTTGATGAAACAGAAGCATAACAAACCTCTCTCGTATTAATCTAATATTTAATATGTTCCGAACAAAAGATAGTCTTATTTTTGGATAAGTGCAAAACTTACTTGTGGGTCAATGGCCCAACTATCGGGTTAGCCAACAATTGAACAAAAGCTTTGGAAGCGAACATCATTCCTACTGCTACGGTCTCTTCTAGTAATTCTCGATGTCTCTGCTCTTTTTCCTTCGTGTCTGGCGATGTGAGATTGGCTGCGGTAATTTCTAAAAATGGAAAATAAATCAGTGAAGCGTTTGTCCTATTGAGCGTATCGAAAGATTTTGTAACTGATCAAGAAGGTCTTTGGTTTTCTCTTCTTCGTCTCTAAAAGTGTTCCTATCCCTTTCTAAAATGTGATATTATTTTCTAGATTGTTTAAGTTTAACATGCTCTAACTTCTTCAAGGGCACATATAAGTTTAATTCTTTTTAAAATTTTAATATTGCTAACAAAGGAAAAGCAACAGTCATTACAATAATATTCTTAATTTTCACCAAATAATATTTCCAATTTTTTCATTATTTTTTATTTTATTTAATTGCTAACTTCACACTCAACTTTAAGACCGAATAGTTCTCAGTAGCTCATCTGAAAAATTTTGACGACTAGAGTTCCTGATAAAAATATTTGATTTTTTCAAAAAACAAAAAAAAATGAAAATCTGATTTTGAGCCAGAATTAACTGGATCGTTTTCGATCATAGATATTCCTTTCAAAATTCTTAGAGTTCTACTAAAAAATGGAATTCTTATCAGAACGTCTAGAACTTTTAAAATAATTTTTATGCGGACTTAGTGGAATTTTACGCGTTACATCCTCGAAGTCGAATATCTTAACTAACCATTAAGAAGTTAATATATTATGTTTTGCTCAACATTTAGAAATTAAGTTAAAAGTACCAATACCCGGACATGTACTTATATCTGGACACCTTTATTATTTATAAGTATAACGCGAATTAAAATCGAAGATAAAAATTTCTTTTTTTGTAATTTGAAACTTTAGTTATAGTATCCAAACGTTTATTTCCATAAATTTATATTTTTTTAAAGGTATCCAGACATAGATACGTGTTCAGGCATATTGGTACATTTACCTAGTCTTAAGTGCCCGGGTATTAGTACCTTTATACCTTAATTGGATCTGAAAATTAAATAATTTTTCTCCACACGAGAAATAATTAATAAATATTTTTTTCTATTATATGCAAAATAAAGATAAACTTTATATTCTACAAATTTAGATATTGTATTAGAGGCATCATGATTAAATGTCTAATACAAAATATAAATTTGTTTGAATTTTTATTAAAGAATTCGATGATTTGTATACGACAATTAAAATTAAATCCATATAATTAATTGCATCTTTAAGCTTATCGGTTAAATGAGTTTTGATAAATGATAGCATTTATCTTTTGTTTTTACTAAATCTAGAATCTATTGATATCTACAGTATATGATGATGAATAGTTCACAAAAGAGTACTTTTTAATGAAAAGTAGATTACAGCGGATATACTGAATAGTCTAAGCTTGTAAAAATATAGTTTTGTTAATGATACCACGTAAATGTAATTTTCAAAAAGGCAAAAAAAGGCGCCAAGACATTGGCACACATTTATAACACATACATTAATGATACGCGAGATTCACTTACGTGTACAAGCTAAACGTCTATTGTTTTCTATTTTGTATACATTGAGTATAATTATGTATTTTTATTTTGATATTTAAAGGCGCACATTATGTCATCGGTTGAAGTTCGGCCGAAACAGTCGTTTATTATAAGTTTTAATACGATATCGTAACACGCGATTTGGCGTGAAAACGTGAGTTTTCGTTACCGCAGAGAGAGAGAGAGAAAAAGAGAAAAATCTCGAGATTCACCGTGTACATGGATTTTTACGTAAATTTAACATTGTAATGACTTAACGTATTTTTATTTTTCGATATCCTCTTTCTATATTTGTAAAGAGTGTACAGAAAATAGTGCACGGAAAGAACGGTTTTGCTGAAGTATCAAAAAATTTAGCTAGATACAGATCTGAAAATAATTTTGTTGCATCATCAAAATAATTATGTAAAATAATCAAACTGATTACATCATACTTCAGCGACTTACTATAATTATTTTAATGATGCAACAAAATTATTTTTAAACAGAAAACTGTTCTTTCCGTATGTGTAGATTAAGGGCGTGGATTTCCATGATGCGTGAATAAGAAACTCTGCAAGTCTCTGCTTTCGTTTGCGCTTCACAAAACCGAATTTTGTATCCGTAGTATTTAAGAATTTAGCAAGATACAGATCTGAAAATAATATTGTTGGAATATAATTTTGTTGGTTGATCAAAATAATTATGTAGAACTTAAACTGATCGCTAAAATGTCAAATTTTTTTTACAGAATCGTTATTTCAGCGACTTACTATAATTATTTTAATGGTGTAACAAAATTATTTTCTGATCTGTATATTTAGCTAAATTTTTAGATGCTTCAGCAAAACCGTTCTTTCCGTGCACATATTTTTATCAGGGTCTAAATATTGCTAATATATATCACTAATGTAAACTGTACATAAAAGAAGCCAGTTGTTGCCATTTGTACACACATTAATTTAATAATTTCTTCGTCTGAACGTTGTTGGAATATTATCGAATCATTAGAGAATCTTAATATCTTGAGTTTGACTGATCGAGATTCAGCGGAAAGACAAATATGTATAATATGTGAGAAGCTTGAAGAAGTGCAGGATGTCTCTACTGAGATTACCAGGAAAAGGAACAGACAGTATCTGAACATTTTTAATTCTTTAGGGGCCTGCGTACATAATTATGTAAAAAAAAAAAAAGGAAAAGAAAAAAAAAATTTTTCAAAAGGGACGTTTTTTAAGACTACCTTATAGATTATAACACTTTTAACGGGATCGATGTGTGGCCCCTAAAGGGTTAAAAAAGAGAAAGTTACGACAAATAGATTAACAACGCGTAATGAGTTAATATTTATTTTAACTGGCTTAGTAGATTATGGCATTAAAAATTATCATGTGAACGTTGTTACCTTATATATTACTTTTTATAAATTGCGGCAGAAAGGACAAGAGGTTCATAAACACATACGTTTGTTCTGATCATTTTCGTATTTGCTTTATATCTTACACTGACGGTATCGGAGAAGAAACGTCGATCTCATCGGAGATGTTTCTTCAGGATTTAAACAACGCACTGATGCTACGCACTGATGCGCTGATGCGCATGTTTCCGTCCGTTCAAATAAACGTAAATGATTTAGAGAAACGTGAGAATTATTATGTCTTCATGAAGATAGCACCGGCTTCCTATCGCTGCCGCAAGTACTGTGGATACCAGAACGGGGGCGAGAACAGCAATATACCCGTGGCTGGAGTTTCGTGGGGCCGGCAGAGCCGCAGCAGCCCTTTGGCTATAGGATTTATAAGCATCCCGAGAGTCCGGCAACGGGAAGCCGCTGGATGGACAATCAGCTTCAATAAATTGAAGCTCACGTACAACATCAACGACCTCAATAATAACGTGGTATTAACATCGATGCACAAATACGTTCCTAGGATCTGGATAGTCCGTTGCTTCGATGTGAAGAACTACAACGAGCTCTTTACTCATTCAACCGCGTTGTTTGCTTTCAAGGAGACGGAATTTATCGCGGTGACGGCATACCAAAACGAGAACATCGCGAAGTTGAAGATCAATAACAATCCATTTGTAAAGGGTTTTTGTGAGATGGGTCAGTCACGGTTCAAGCGAAAGCATCATTCGATTGATCATCAGGCCCAATCGTATTCCAGTCCCGACGAAGGAGTCTCATTGACATACGACTCCGAATCGAATCTGCCAAACGACCCCCCCCCTTCTTAAGGGTTCCAAGCTTATTAAAGCATGCGATTATCTTTTATTTTAGCCGGGGAGTCGAAGTTGGCCGGCCTTGCAACGTGGGAGAAGCGGACGCGAATCCCGCCACCGTTACGAGTCGATCCCCGGCGCCGGGCATGCTTGAAACGCAGTACCCGTGCACTGCGTTTGACACATATGGATATCCATTCACGAAATAACTAATTACTATTTATTTCTATTTTAATTTGACACGACTACTGGGGGCAAGCCTCGTCGAGACTGTGGACATGTTCGGACGTGTTTTGTTCTGAATAATTTTAGAAGATTGCTGATGCAATCAGCGCCGAGTTTGGATTGAATCTTTCGAGTCTGTATTTATTATATTCGACTTGTTTTTGACCGTTATGTGATCTTGAGGAGGATTAGGTGCCATAAAATTTACAAAGAAGAAGAAGAAGAAGAAAGCTATTGGGGGCCACGGGTACTCGTGGCATGAGTCTCGTGCGTCAAGAGGTGTAATCGTTTCTATACCCGATAACTAGCGCCTACTCTCGAGGAGCCATCTACGCAGTCAGTGGGTGCCTCTGCACTAACCGATTCATCAATCTCGCATCGTGCGTGCAGTGCCCGGACCATCTGAGAACCCGGGCGTGACGATTTATTCTTAACTTCTTTATATTTACTGCGTGTTGGGGAGCAAACGGATTGACAGCCGAGAGCTTTCCAGATAACCGTGCCCTTTCTTGGCTCCACAACTCACCAGCGGTACTTGGGCCCGTATCACTACAGGCTCTTAGAGGCGCAGTCAGATCGCCATTGACGCCACTTGGTTACTGCAGAACGCGCTGGCCAGCCGACATCAGATCTTGCGACCGAGCCGTACTGAATCGGAACAGCCCCATTGCAGCGGTCCAGCGAGACCACTGGGAGGTGGGCGCATGACTTGACTGGGAGAGGCTATATATTCGCATCATTAGACCAGTAACTGACTCTGACTTCAGGCCCAAAGAGACTCGTGCAGAGAATCAATGGCTTAAGACAGCTTGACTCCTTCGATACAATACGACAGTGCTCGCACCACCGTAGTTTTCAGGTCACTTGAATTTTCGGATTCTAACACGAATTCGCCACTTTTTTCGCGTTCCTTTCTGCCACAATTTACAAAAGGTAGTAGTCTTGCCGCTGTTCGCAACGCGGACCGAGGCCGCCGTGGCCAGCGTTATAACCGGTAGTAGGTTCAAGAGAATGAGTACGTGTATACGCGATCGCGTACTTAACGCGGATCGGCGAGCGATCGGTCGGTCGGCCGCGGGTTTGGTACACGGCCAACAATGCCTCCGATCACGTAATCTAACTGATCGTTTCCAGTTTCGCCGGCGTTAACTCGTTTCTGGTATTAGGGCCACGCGAAATAAGACCATCTCTGCCACTCAATATGTCATTAATTCTTTAGGGACATGTGTACATAATTATGTACATAAAAAAATATATATAAAAAAAAAAAAACAAAAAAAAAAAGAAAAAAAAAAAAAAAAAAAAAAAAAAAAAACCAAAAACCAAAAACCAAAAAAAGAAAAACAAAAAAAGGGAAAAAAAACAAACAAAACAAAAACGGGATCGATGTGTGGCCCCTAAAGGGTTAATTTAACTAAAACAATGTTAATTTAATTATTAATTTGACTAGTCAATGGAGTTAAAATAACATTATTTGTGTTAAAATAATAAATTTCGACACATGGTAATTAAAAAGAACAAAATGTTATTTAACTCAAGGTATTAGTTAAATTTTATCTTTTGATATTTAATGTGTAGGGACAGTAACTATACCATTTTTGATTTATATTGAGTATATAGACTAATGATTGTTTGTATAGAATACTTTGTAATTAATTGTAATTGCAAGCCGTTTTATCAGACACTGTAAATCCAAGTGTGTTATTTCTACACGCATATACGTTTAAAAATGACACGTTTGACTGAAGCTCGTTTTACATGTTTTGTTGTGTGTTAAATCAACATGTTTAATCATATTAATGTGTTGAACCGTGTTAAGTTTCATTATTCAAAACGAAAAGAAATGTGTAAGAAGAGCTTTAGTTAAAATAACACACTTGGATTTGCAGTGAATTAGCCGCATAGAAAAAGACCTTTTTATTATTTCATAAAATTATACATTTCTTTTTTAAATGAAAGAAAGTTACGCACGTTGCTCGTAACTTTCTTTAACTTTTTAACACGCCATGAATGTCTGTACTTAATGCATTAAATTATGCGTTTTACTCGTTGATATTGTTTACGATAATTTTATCGTTGCATCTTTAGTCGATTATACGCGAATATATCGATGCTGCGAGATTTATATCAATATTACTTGTATGACGAACTCTCCGTGAATATATCTCGGATTTAAGATCGATTTAGACATAATCGTGCCGTGCCTGTACCGTTTACGGACAGAAAGATTTAGACTCGTTTCACACGTAGGTATCCGGCACCGGATACCGGACTACCGATGCCGGGTATCCGATCGATCTTCTTTGTTTTTACAACCGTCTATCGGACAAACCTGTAAATGCTTTCATATTAATTCATACACTTCGCGATAAGATATCCGGCGTCAGTAGTCCAGTGTCAAATACGTGTGAAACGGGGCTTAGTCGAATTTCATTCCGTTGCATCTTCGAATATCTTGTTAACTAGTGGCCGCATCGCCATTAGTTAGTGGTAGAGTTGCAGGTGTTTTGATGGGAGTTTTAAGAAGATATTCGACTTCGAAGGTCTGCATAAGGTCTGTATAAACTGATGGTGTCAAAATGACACCTACAGTTTATAACGCCGATTTCGAACGGCTTTTTTTTTAGACCATGTCTAATATGTTCAATAAGTTTCCTTTAAAGTTTATATTTCTTCTTCTTTTTATGTTATGGCTTATGTTATATTCAAGCTGTACAACTCCAAAGATGGCCAGGACGAACCATCTGTCAAGTTTTTATTACCGTGAATATTATTTGCGTTTTGATGATGATTTTTTAAAACTATTTTAAGGTTTTGCAATTTTTTATTTATCAGGAATTTTAGAATTTTTCGAAAGGAATCAAATAAGCTACTCAGAACTGTTCGGTCTTAAAGTTGGGTGTGAAGTTAGCATTTTATTTTTTAACCGACTTCAAAAAAGGAGGTTTTATATTCGGCGTGTATGTGTCCACGATTTTCTCTAAAACTACTGGACGGATTTAAATGCGGTTTTCACTGTCCTCTAGAGCAATTTTCCAGGAAGGTTTTAGTACATAAAATATACGGAAACGTAAAATATAAGTAATACGGCACAGTAAAGAAATATGCGATAATAATTATTCGTATTAATTTAATGAAGCATTAAAAAAGTATAAAATAAAAAAATGCGTTTTAAAATAAAAAAAATTACAAAAAAAACTCTAAAAAGTATTTAAGAAATTAAAAAAAAATTTGAAAAAAACTTTAAAAAGTATAAAATAATACTTTTAAGAATTTTTTTCAATTTTTTGAAATCGGTGCAAAATGGATAATACTTTTAAGAATTGCTTTCAATTTTTGAAGTCGGCGCTAAGTTGTTTAAATTATCAATTGCCTTTTTCAAAGTGTTAATCGCCGGAACTCTTTTTATAAACATAAAAATACTCTTATGCTCTTCGAAAAAAGCTAGAACTCTAATCAGAACTAAAAAATTTTAAAGTAGGGATGCGAACTTCATACACTCTTCATATGGGCTAGTTTGCTTGACCACATATAGTGGTATAAGTAGTTATTGTCGTCTATCAAATCATATGAAAAAGACATCATTAGTTGTCACTGGAAGTTGTCACTACTTTTGACGCTGTTCACGTACTCATCTAGTTTCCATGTAAAATACAAAATTATTCGCTCACCAGTTTTGGCACAAAACGTTTATTTCGGGTCCACCAGTGAACTGGTTAATAGGCTTTGCAATGTTTATCGGAGCATTATTTTGTTATTTATCCGCAATAAGAAATAATACGACAAAGCACGATTTACCTGATAGATTCATAGAAGGAGTCGTAACATGTAAAAATTCCAATGGAGATGCAACTGATATGTTTGGAGCACAAGTGCATTTTGGCGTTGTTGTTGCCGTTGGCGACGTGGTGGTGACGACCGTAGTTTGATGAGATACGCTTCCTTCCAGGTGCTCGCTTAATGTTGCGTTAGGATGTTTGATATCGTAGAGAAATTCCGGTATTATTGGAACTGCAAGAATTCATATAAGGCAATGTTTTTAAAATATTTATGCAAAATGAAAAATAGGGGATCATCTGGAAAATCGATAAGCTATGAAATCTATAGTAATATATACATGTAAAATTTTTATTATTGAGTAAAGTCTATTTAACCAGCACTGTCTTTTAGCTGGGCGTACGTCAGTGAGCCGCGCGCCTGGTAGTGTGCGCTCACTCATACTACCATCAGGCTCACTGACGACGTACGGCCGGCTAAAGGACGGCACCGAGTGGATTGACTTTACTCAATAATTACTGCTTTACTAAAAATTATAGAAAAAAATTGATTTTTTGACTCATTTTTTGATAAGGAATATTACTGTATAAATAGTGGGCGCGAATTAGGTGACACCCTGTATACTTGATAATATAAGATTAAGTCGCATTATTTGGAGATTTATTAAAATTAAACGACGAATAAAAACACTAGTCTCTCCATCTTGTGCGATATCAAGTTTATAGAAAAAGGGAATAAAGGCAGAGCAGTTTACAGTCTAGAACACATTTAAAAACTGTCTTATCAATCGGGGGTGTAACTCAGTGGTAGAGTGTCTGCTTCGCATGCTGAAAGTCCTGGGTTCAAATCCCAGCACCTCCAAGCATCTTTTTTTTCGTTTTTTTTTGTTACAACGTTCTCGTCTCGAATAGTTTCTCAGGACTTATTATAACAACCTAAATTTTAATGATTTTAAAAGTATCTATTGAAAATTTATTTATAAGCAAAGATTTTTAAAGGTAAATTTATTAAAATAGGATTCAGAAGTATGAATAAAAACTGAATTTCATTCGTTACTGTAATTACAATATATAGCCTAAACACATAATTAATGATGAAGCATAGGCACATAGACACATGCGCATAGACACATAATTAATAAAGAACAATTTTTTACAACGATTGAAAGTGGATTCCGTGATTTGTTCGACAAGTGTGACGACATTCGTAGGTCGTGTATTTCTTACGGGATCGCGCTGCATAAATGCATGACCACTTATCCGGATTGGCGGCGCGATACACAAAAGTCCATACGTTCTTTCGACATTCCGGTCCAGTGCGATAAACGAACGTTTTTTGAATTAAACATAAGTTTGCGGACCGAGAAAAGCGGTGGCCGCCGATAGAATTTAAAGAGGGATTGGTAAGGGTATTAAAAATTAGGAAAACAGTAATAACCGTGCAATAATATATTAATCAGAGACAAACTTTTAAAGTTAGAAGAAAATGATTTAAATTTTGATTTCAAATTTTATTTGATTTAAATCTACGTCAATTGAAGAAAATAAAAAGATTAAAAATACTATGATGAATATTGCTTGTTTTTTGTCAGCAATATTAGAATTAAAAAATAAAAAAATAAATGTTGCTTATGTATACGTGTCCCTGAAGAGATTAAGCATTAAATTAGTCTAATTAATAAAACTTCTACAATTTTGTTTTTACTTATACTTTGTCTTAACATATTTTTGTCTTAACATTTATTTACGATATTAATCGTAATAATATCCAATAGAGTATCTTTCTTTTGTTATACTTTATGTAGTAAGATATTTGGAGTAGAATAGATATCTTTTCAGTAGAATATTATGATTTAATTTTTTTTGAAGTCCGCTAATCTTATAACGAACCACGTAAAAGACCACGGTTGAGAAAGAGCAATGAAGTTAATGATTCTGAATACTTGACCTACTGGAACTTAAAGTTATGGCTTAAAGAGGCAACTCTAAAATCTGAAAAAGGAGACTGCCAGAAGGAACCAGATCAGCTTAAATTTAATTTTCATGATATTTTAAAATAAATTAATAAGAGTTTAATACAGTTGCCAAAAGCAGTTAATCGATGCAAAATATTGCACAAATATCTGGCTGAGTAAAAGAAAATTGACAATTATAAATTAAGCAATGATTAATAATATGTTAAAATTGTTTTAATATGAAGTCAGAATTAATTAATACTAACGTACGATATAATAAGTAGAAATATTTATAGACTGATAAAAAAAAAAGGCCACTTACCTACGGTCGTCAGCAGCATGTTATCCAGCAGCAGTGCGATGGCGACGATGACAAGAACGAGCCTCCGGGATTGCCGGCATCGTTGCAACCAACCACTCCAGTCTCCACCTCCCATTCTTAAATTTTATCCTTCCTCTGATGTTCTACAACATTGATAAAACAGACAGTGAGAGATTAATTAAAAACGACGCGTGATATTTCACGTTTCGCAACACGTAGTTTTCGTCGTATTTTCTTCTTGCCAGGGATCAAAGTGGGTAAATAGAAATTACGAGAAGTCAATGGATCCCGACCGAACGGCCTTTCACGAAGTTGGACAATCGAGTCCCGTATTGCGTTGACATTTTACCGCGTTTACCTTCGAAAACTTTTCCATCAGGTTCTCGTTAAACCAACTACACTTGTCGATTTTCTCGCGCAGATTCGAAAAGAGGACATTGTAGTCTATTGGACACTGCGAACACTAATTAATGCAAAGAGAGTGTGTCAACAGGACATAGTAGACAGCGCACTGGTCTACTGAGCCAAAGGTCCCGGGTTCGATTCCCGGTAGAGCTAGAAAATTTTATTCGCTCGTTCTCCTCTCGGCAGGCAATGGCAAACCACCGAGAGTATGTCTTGCCATGAAAACTTCTCTAAAAAATTGCCGTTCGAAATCGGCGTTAAACTGTAGGTTCCATATACAATGTGTATAATCTACGTGCGCAACACATGTATATGAAGAGAAGTTACCACGCTCGGACACGAGTAATAGGACTGAGGATGGATGGATTGTAAAATTATTGTAATATTATAGTAAAATATACTTAATATATGGAGATATTTATAAATGAGAAACTTTAGTCAACTTAATATTATCCCTATTCACTTCAACGTTTTTTCCGCCCCTTTAATCCTCCAACCATGCACTTTCTTATCCCACGATAATTTTTCCACAAAAAAAAACGACTGTTTTAAACTCGTGGGACACGAAAGGGCATGGTTGGAGTGAATAGGGTTATTAATGGATTACAAAATCTTAACTTATGCTACATCCCGAGTAGAAATTTTATCATGTAAATTTTTATCATCCGAATGAGGACCTCGTCTGACATCAGGCATTATGATACAGTATTATAGTCCATTTTGCTATAAAAGCGGAATAAACGATTATCGCGATCGTCTACGTGTAAATGTGCGCGTAGCGTACGAAAAACTGTTAACGCGAGTACCTGAGGGTTAAGTATTAAAAATAAAATTTTATATTACCGATAATATTCGATTGTTGCTAATTAAGACTGCGAAGCGACGGGAGCGACGCGTGCTACGCAGTTCTAGATGTCGAAGAATTTTTTCAGAGAGAAAAGCGCGTTTATACGAAGAGAAAAACGAGTGGTTGACTGAATGCGAGAATATGTGTACCTCGCGCACACATAGCCACGGACAACATTAAAGATACCCAAATCTCTATCCAGTGGTTCGGTCGTTGACCTACTTGTTGAGACCTAAAGCAACAGTTTGCCCTTTAAGCTATCTGCATCTCTCTATTCGCGTCTTCGTTCTCTTCTTTCCAAGCCTTTCGTCGATCGATTTTCGTGAATTTTCTTATTTGTAATTAATCGGTTATTGTTTACTCTCTTTTCTCACAGAAATTTTATCGAAAATTATTACACTATTACTTCGCCCATTAATTTTGGAAGTACGTTACATATTCAAAAATTGTTCATAAAATAATATTTTTAACAGAGATGTAAATATATCAATGTTAAAATTAATTTTTCTTTCTTGCATATATGAATGTTATTAATCAATATTGAATGATAGAAATAATAGCAAATAAAAAGTTAAAGGAATATTGCAAACGATAGCCTCATATTAACTCAAAGGAGGTCGATGCACAAAGAATCTGTGAATAATCGAGTCGAGAGGCAAAAGCGGTACATTCAGTACAGCAATATATAGCAACCAGAACTAATTGGTTCTTAAAGTAGGAACTAACCCTACGTAGAACGCAACTTCGTCTGCGGAACAGCGAAGAGAAACTTAAAGGACTGCTTCCCTTCCAACCCTCGTTGTTGCCTATAACTCTGTCATTGTATCCGCAAGATCAATTTAACATCGGTAATTATGAGCGGATATAATAATAATTATTAAGAAAATGCGGCGACACGCAAGAATTGTTCAACAATTTTTACTGCTGCTTCGCGCATCAAAATTCCGTGACGATTTCTCCGTCGGTTTTCCCCATTCGCGCGAAAGTAAGTTCTATTTCGGAGCGTGTTACTGCGAAACGACGGAATTTTCTGTTTTCTTTATTATATGTGAAAAATTCCGGCGACCGCGCGCGCGCGTGCGATTCGCACGCGGAAACGGCCGGCTACGCAGAGTGGTCACGTTTTACAATAAATCCCGTGCGCTGACGGCGGACACGACTTTTCTATTAGCTCAAACGACGAAAACTTTTGGTCAGTTGATCTCGTGTATGCGGTACGATAGCGTAATCTGCCGTATCGCGTACGACACTTACGCCAGGGCGCGCACTCCGCACGCGAGTCGACATAACGAGCGTCGATGAGTCGGCAGATCCCCGCAAAACCACTTCATCAACCTCGCCGCTGCCGAGAGGTGCTGTCAATCGCAAAACGATCACCCACGTCATACCCTTTCAACGACTCGTACCGCCTGTCAACCGCCTCTTCAGAATCTCGGCACCTATATACTGTCGGCTTTGCGTAAACGCTTCATTCGAAATTCGCATCTCGCGCTAACAATAACGCATGATTACGTCGAGCTTATTAGATAATACATTACGAGTATTTTGTGTCATTACAAGAGAAGGTAGAAATAAAGCATACATACATTACGTTGTCGTGTTAGATACATAAAAATAGATGCGCAACATCAATTTTGATATACACTTTTCTCCGCGAACAAAATGAGAATAGAGAAGTTTTCCTCGCCGCCAGTAAATATTCAACAGGAGGAATGACAACTGCAGCTGGTACAAAAAGAGATTAAAATGGTTTTTTTTTTATATGCCGTCGCGTTTCAGAAGAGTAAGCACATCTATCGCGCGACTCGCGGCGGGAACAAGACGGGCGACAAATCGGCGGGCGGTCACGGAGAAAAAAAAAAGAGAATCTCCGCAGGAATGGGGAGGCATACGACGTTAGATCGATCGGGGGATGTTTCCGATGGGAATAGCCAGCAGGTTACGGAGACGCGGAACGTTCAACATCCCATCGCGCGCCGGTACGAAAGCCCAGTACAAACAGAATCGCGTCTTGCGGTCATTCTTTGTCGTAATTACCAAGAAGATAAGAGAACGAGGAGAGGGCGAAGATGGTGAATAGGGGAGACAGGGGGTCGGACGGCGGAATCAGAAGGGAGTCAGTCATGGCGGAAGGTAGCGGAGCTTATAAGTGGCACGGGTGGGAAGCGGTCTTTCCCAAGAATAATGCGCGCGGACCCCGGGGAGTTGGCTTTCAGGAAAATGCTGATTGCTTCCCCGACTCTCTCACGCTCCTTTTCCCTTCATACCAATTCTCCATCCGTCTATCCTTCTCCACCTCTTTTCCCTTCTCACCCCCACTCCCTCCTTCTCCCCTTCCCCCTCACCCGCGCTATCAATCTTCGACTTCGTCAGCGGCGTAGATGTATAACCCGCCCTTTGCGTATGCGTGCGTACAGATCCCCGTGGCTTCTGCCTCTTCGGCCCTCAAGCGACTCTTATCTCGCAATACCAACCGTGTCGTACGGGACTCCGTAAAAATCGGACGCAGGAACACGCTCATCGGTCTTATTATTCGATAATTCTTTCCACTTCGTGGGAGAAAAAGAGAGAGATACGATTTTATCAAGAGAGTGCCGGATCGAAAGAATTCTCTCGTTTGAATCATACTTAAGTTAAATCAAAGGCTAGAGAGACTAGTGTCCGATGGAGATATAATGCATCAGAATTGCGTTTCGATTCGCTTTACAGCGAAATTCTTACGCGACGCTTCTTAATAAAAATAGGGTAAAGTACCGTGAACGCGCGCGCGAGACAGAGTTGAAAGTCGCAATAGCCTTTGATGCCGCGGCCTTTTCAGAGGGCGAGCGTGAAAATTAGGTGGACTAAAAGCGTGGGGTAACCGAGTTATTACGAATAAAAGAGAAGCGGGCATCGCGCGCGCGGAACGTAGAACGGGGGAGGTACTATTAAAAGCCTGTAATTAATGCGGTTAATTGTATTGCGCTAAACGAACGTCGAGTCGATAGCGAGTTTCAACGAGACGAAACGGAAGCTTTCTATAGAAAACTTCGACAATTAGGACCGTTGTACTTGATACAATCGTGCGAATGTCACATGTTAAAAACGGAAAAAAAGGTTGACGTTGAAAGTAATTTCGGACGAACAAAACAAAAATCTTTAAAAGAACTTACACATCTCGGCAACATTTGAATAAAATGTCATTTGTTTAAAAAACAAGTAAACGCATTTTTTATATTGCTCTCTCTTTTCCTCGCATATAGTTTTTTTTATAAAATTTATCTTCTTAATACTATAACTATCTACTAACTTAATACTATAATATCTAACTACTAAATTACATAATGCCACTGATTTTAGCACTCAATCAAACTTCTCTGAAGGGAAAGTATTTTCTAAAATTATTAGACGTATAATTTTTATCTTAAATCTTCATTTATCTTTTAAATTAACTTCGCATATGTATATCCTCATAAGTACTTAACTTGATACAAATCTAGCACTAGCTACTACTCGGTGAAATTATATTTATCTGTATTATCTTCTTCTCTTATCCTAGGAGAATATTCTCTTATTTTTCTATATCTTATTAAAAATCTTCGTATAAGAATAAAATAATAAATCATAATCTTTTTATATGTATAACTTTCTTCTTTCACCAATAAAATTAATATATATAAAAAGATTTTTAGTTAATAAATTATGATCTAAAGTGTTTATTGTTAATAATCACTTCTGTATTACGTACCTATATTAAAATAAATATGTTAAACGTTAAAAAAGCGTACAATCAAATTTTACAATCACTATAGTGATTTATTTACGGAAAAAAATAGTTTTGTTGCAACAGCAAGTTTATTTGTTAAATATGGGACAACTAACATTTTTTGCTGCGAGAGTTAATTAATTTTGCAATAATAGCAAAACCTTTTGTTGCAATAGCAAAAAGTTTTGCTTAACATTGCTATTGCAGCAAAAGGTTTTACTATTATTTCAAAATTAATTAGCTCTCGCAGCAAAAAATGTTGTCCGTATGGTAGCAAATCCTTCTTTCCTGTGTTTAGCGAGTAAGTCAAAATTAAATAGTAATAACAAATAAACGAACATTATTCGTGTGCTCAAAATCTCTAAAATGATAAAATTGAATTCATCGCAAGCATCTCAAAACTAACCCTGAAGATAAGTGGACAAAATACGATTCGCGCAAATCGAAAGGAAATTGCGAAGGAGTAAATCGCAAATTTTGACCACTTTTCGCAATTGGCAGTTTTCAGCGAAGACGATTTTATCTTCTATTAAGGTAGATGCGCCTTTTCCGGCATTCAGACTATTTCCGTCCCATTCAAGATTTCTTCCAATGGAAAACTACTCTTGAGATTTTCTTTAATATTGCTTATAATTTGGCCAATAACGTTAAAAAGACGGATATTTCGTAGTATCGATAATCATAGATCTGTACTAACTAAGACAATTTATCTAATACTATATCTACACTGAAAAAAAATTTTGTAACAATCATCAAACCTTACTGTATAACTACTTTAGTGAAATAGTTTCAACTTAATGTTAAATGAATTTAATCAAATAAGTTGGTAAATATTAACAAATAATTATGGCAAGGCTTAGTATTTTTTCCAAGGGTTAGTGATTATTACCAATTTATATGGTACATATCACCAAATAACTTGTTACATAAAAACCATATTGTTTTCAGTAATATTTATCACATAATGTGGTTTTTTTTCATTGACAAATATAAAGATAAGAACGTCATAGATTCGTGTAGATTTGTCAGAGATTCGCAGAATTCTAGTCTTTGTGACATCGACGTTTCAATCCCTTTAGAGAAATGGCACTCGTACAAGATTACAATACGGATGGGGAAGACAATTTACAAGCGAGTCAATGGTACGGAGTAAGAGAAGCCACATTGTTTCTCGTCGATGCTACACAGAAGATGTTTGAGATAGAACCAGAGACCAAGCTCAGTCATATCCAAAAGTTTTTCAAGTTGTACAAGCAAATTCTTCGGCAGAAGCTAGCATGGAGTATGCAGGATTGGATGGGTGTGGTATTATTTGGTACCGAAGGAAGCGACGCGAACTCAACATGGAAGAACATTCAGAGTTTACACGAACTCAGAGTTGTTACTCTGGACGATTTACAACTGGTCAGAAAACTAATTAAAAGCGGCATGAAGGGCCATCAAGATAATCGGTGTAAGGCCTATACCCGACGATCTTTTTAGATATTACATTAAACGGAACTACTTCGTCAGAGCAGATTACGGTAGCACTCATAAAGACAATCTATTGTTCTTTGGCGCTTTATTAAATAAATGTGCCACTCAAGGAAGAATGATAGTGTGCTCGTTCACGTTGCAGATGAATACTCAAATTAATCTCACATGATTCCAAATGCTGAACTGGGCGGTTTTCTATCGACTCATTGACGCTTTATCGCAATCCGGAGCAATTACGCCGAAGACGGTGCTGGCTTCTCCCTTTGTCGCACGATATTGCATGATAAGCGAATTACGTCTCGTCGCAAAATCACGTTACCTCCGTATAAAATCACTGTATATTATGAAGTTCCGCCGTTGCCGTCGGTCCAATCGTCGCACTACGTGGTCTCCGATACCCCGAATATCTCGAACTTCATACACGAAGTTAACTCGAGTACATTAACGCAGATCCATCCCCGTGGAGCACGACGGACGGTTTTGCGATGACGCTTCGGGGGATACTTTTTCGTCACTGGCGCGTTAATAATGAGTGTCGCTCGTTAATATCAATATCTCAGATCATGATCTACTTACATCGTCATTATCGCGATGAACTGAATTTTTTCCCGACACATTAGGCAGAGTACGTCGCATGTTACGCACGATTTAACAATGATACCCCACGCACATCTCGGCAGCTGTCTCGCGGCGGATTGTCCGTCAGATTGTAATAATGGCATCACCTGTTAATTAAAGACGAGATGTGAAGTAGTCTTCATAAGATGAGAGGTTCGGTAAGGAGAGATTAAAACTTTATACAAGATGTTCTAAAAAGAGAATTACACGCTCTTTTCTACAAATTATAAACGGAACGAAGAGTTACTCTTAATTTATCAATAAATATATTTTTTTTTACTGATTATAAAATTAAATTTCAAACATACCAGTGGATAACAACAGTTTAATTTTAAGATTACTTTAAGGATACACTTTAATGTATATTTTTATTTAAAATTGAATTAAATTTTATCCTCGATTTTATCATGAAAACTATAAGAATGAAATATTAAACGGTTGTATAGTAAAAGATGATATCTAAGTTTCTAATCTTAAAAGAAATATTTAAAATTATTTTAAAAATTTGCAATTAGGAGAAATTTTTGGAACACTCTGTATAATTATTATACAGAGTTGCATATCGATTTAAGGATTAAATGTATAATTGCAGCTTAGTTAATTTATTTTAATCCGTGATAGCATTATTGCTTTTTTCCAGACAATTCGCATTGTGCATTGCTGCTTTTTATTGTATTAAATTTCTTACATGGCTTTTTTGAGAGTGGATTTTACTGAAGTAATAAGAAAAACTAGTAATAAGATAATTAGTGATAAAACAATTAGTAATAAGACAATTATCCAACAAATCGTAAATTCAAATATAGCAGATATTTCGTAGAAATTAAAGCATGATTCGTACACTCAAATTATATATATATTGTTGCATTATTTTATTGACAATAATTTATTGATATTAAGCAATTTTAATTAAGGCTCTTGTTCACTCATTGCAGCCATATTGAATTGATGACTGAAGCGAGAAAAATGTCTCATACATCATACATTTAACATTCGTCGATTCTTAGTATCTATTTTTTACATAAATGAAATACTTTTTTTACACGTATGTTTGCCAAGTGACCTCTTAAGCTCCGAATTTGAAGAGTAGATGGATAACATTGGCCACAATAGGGGCATTTATAACAATATGGTGGTTCAGTTAGTTTAGTGATGGAGGAATTTTCGTGTAAAGGTATATAATTTTCTACTTGTTGTTTGCTTTCTTTTACAAATTTTTTGGTCCTTTGTTTGGATCTTCTGCAGTGACGCAGAAATAAAATTAATAACATGCAGTTACACCATCGTCAAACAATAAAAGTCCAGCCACGCTGTCATTTCCGTAAGGTCAGCATTGCAAAATTCGTTGGTCGACAATATGTCGTCGCAAATCGTCAAATACAAAGGGACGATGCAATTTCCCGGGGCGATATCGATGCACCCGCATCATGAAAATTCTTGACGTACATTAAAATAATAATGTTTTTGTTAGAAATAAGTACTTTTCGTAAAGCGCGCAATTCCTCAATAGGTGAAAGTGAGTGCGCTGATGTAATAATGTAACCGGCAAGCGCCGGTATACGAATGTACAAAAACACACTTTGGCTCTCCAAACCAAGTTTCCGCTAAACTCGTAAATTATTAAAAAATTGATTTAATTGCAATCACTTTACTGTTACAGTTAATTATTTCAGGCTTGGTCAATGGTATGGTAACTTGTGCAAAATTTTTCGTATGATTTATAATATAAATGCCTGCGTGAATGAGTAATATTGCGAGATGACAAAATTATTTTGTTAGTTAATACATATATGTTCCCTTAAAATTATACTAGCTTTAAAGCAATGGAATTACAAGATACATACAGTACTCTTGTGTATCGCATTTACGCACTCTACTAGTATCGATCAATACTAATAAGAGCGATAGATCATCTCTGTTTGAAATTTTTTTACTTGCTCGCGTAAAGTCAAAGAGCGAACACGTCTTGCTCTATTCGGTGTTGCTCTACTTTCGTTTCCTCTCTTGTCTTTATTTCTCTTCTGCCTCTTCTGTCGAAACGCGCAAAAGACCGAGAATTTCTTTCGCGAATTTATACAAGACAAAATTCCGCAACGATGGGCACCAACGTTCTCGTCAGGATTTGCGGGCCAAAGCTCTTGCGCGCCGCAATGACCGAGCAAAAATCATGGATCGCCGTCAGCAGATGTTTTAGTCTCAGTACGACAAATATTATAAATATAAAAACACTGCACTAAACGAAAAATAACTTACGTTGTAAGAATAATTTAGATTTTTAACGTCATTTTTCACGCTTTTTAGGCCTAAGGACCGGTCTACAATACGTGGAGTAAGTTTGAAGTAAGGAGTAAGAGTATAGGCAGGATTAAGCGTATAGCCTGTTGGGTCTTGGCCGAGCGTAAGTGTAAGAATAAGAGTAGGAGTAAGAAATAAAATTAATTTATTTCGCTTACACCCTTACGCCAGCTCTCTTAAACCGAAAATAGCCCTCTTATGCCTATACTCTTACTCCTTACTTTACGCTTACTCTGTGTATTGTAGACGACGCTTTAAGAGCGACAGTTAGAAAGAGATGAAGAGAGAGTGAGTTAAGCTAAGGTTAAAGTTATATTGTGACGTGGCTGGTACAACCGGGCTATATAGTTCACAATTTTGCCAGTGTATGTACTGTCAATACGGACTTGGCAATCGAGCCAGCAGGAGCTTTTATAAATTTTAATACGATGTAGATTAGTTGTTAATTTAGTATAAATACATTTTTATAAATACATTTTTATTATAAAACGTAAATTTATCGCTAGCAAAATGATATATGAATAGAATGATAAAGTGGGAGAAGAAAATTGAATTTAATCAGCTTAATAAGGAAATCCCATTTATCGTTTGCAACTTTATTTATGGTAGCATATACGATCTATAAAAATGTGTTCACTCTTTGAGTGAAACACACTCTTATGTACTAGGCACGCTTCCTGTGTGCTTCCATACTAGCTAGGATTTCTCAAGGAAGCTTTCTTTATAAAGAAACAATCGAAGTGCTGAGTATAGTCGATTGAAATAGATTGTTCGACGTATTTCAACAGTTTATTGAAATTGTGTAGCAAAATCAAATGTCGATACCAATCTACTTTTGCAAGGAATGTATCGTCGCACCGTAATACTAATGCAGCGTTATCTTTTACGAAATAATATCCGCGTTAAGGTATTAAATCAAAAGAAAATGGAAAGTATCTTCAGAATTATTAAGCAGCAATACAATTTTCCGGGAGTCGAAAATTAAAGGGATGTAACGCACGTACGAAAAAAGGCGCATTTTGTATAAGCTCGTTTGCGACGGCACTGCCGAGGCCTCGGATCGCTTCATAGATAAATTTCAATTTAGCTCGCGCCTGGTTGCTCACAAAATTAGGAGGCGATTCGAGTCCAGGCAATGCGTTACGTTTCTTCCGCCGCGTATCGAAATGCGACTACGAGGAAGGGATCGGATGTAAATCAAACTCGGATAGCCGTGAAACGAGACTTCAGACGAGACGAGGTCAGAGACGGAGCCCCGGAAATAAAATTACGTCTTCGATCGTGCGTAAATGAATTTACCGCTATCCTATCGATTCTTTCCTAACACGTTTTTGCCGGTTACAATTGCGAATAAGGCACGATACATTCTACATTACATTTTTGCATAGGTGCTAATTCTAAAAAATAGTGCCAATAATTAGCTAAAATATATATCTACCAATTTTCATATATAATTTTTTCGGAAATGAAATTTTGCATAGAATAATTTTATTGTGAATTCCTTTTTTTTCTTTTATGGTGTTGGTCACTCAATACACTTACTTCAATAGAATTTTGAAATTATCATTTATGCTTGTAATTCACACGTGCAAATAGAGATGAATGTGTCGAAATATTAAATTAATAAAAGATATATTTTTACGGCTTTTGATTTTGTTGGACATTGTTTTTAGTTAGCTTCGAGATTTTAGCGAAATAACGAAACCACTTAATGAGAAAAAAGTTTCTTCAGGGATACTAACGTATAACATCTGTACATAGTTCCTTTAAATTCTAATATTGCTGACAAAGAGAAAACGAACAATATTTGGTTACATGTCTAAATATCCCGGACATAACATCCCGCGACAAAATATCCCGGTCTTATTATCCCAGCGACAGAACATCCCGCGACAATATATCCCATGGCAAAATATCCCCTGGCAAAATATCCCATGCGACAAAATATCCCGCGACAAAATATCCCATGCGACAAAATATCCCGCGACAAAATATCCCATG
>NW_020220138.1:132197-132587 GCF_003070985.1 Temnothorax curvispinosus | reverse complement strand
ACAAAATATCCCATGCGACAAAATATCCCGCGACAAAATATCCCATGGCAAAATATCCCGCGACAAAATATCCCCTGGCAAAATATCTCACGACAAAATATCCCTAAGATGCAGAAATGTGAACATATGCACAGCAACTTATAGTTTAACTTTTAATTAAATACATAAACATTAATATTTCGGGACTACCGCACCTCCTCCGAAAGCACGGGGGAGTGTGCGTGAACCTCGGTTCGCGTGGACAGTGTATGCGTGGAGGCAGTAGGTTCCGCCCCCCTGCGGGGGGCTCCACTTTTTTCGGTAAAGCAGAGTATACAGCAGAGTATATAAACTAATATATTTGTACTTTGTGTATGATTTTATAGTTGTTTACATTACTTGAGAGCTGTT
>NW_020220138.1:114337-131797 GCF_003070985.1 Temnothorax curvispinosus | reverse complement strand
TACTTTGTGTATGATTTTATAGTTGTTTACATTACTTGAGAGCTGTTTTGGTTTGTTTCGCGTGGAAAATGTATGTGCGGAGACAGTAAGTTAAAAATGTTAAAAAAGTTGCTAAACTTTGGAGTCGCAAAAAATCCTTTTGGTATATGTGTTTTCTATCTAAAAGGAACCTATTCACAAAGTTTCACCTAAATCTGAGCATGGACGTTTTCGGAAGTACAGCCTTCAATTTTGAATATATTCCTGCATCTTTGGGATATTTTGTCGTGAGATATTTTGCCAGGGGATATTTTGTCATGGGATATTTTGCCAGGGGATATTTTGCCATGAGATATATTGTCGCGGGATGTTCTGTCCGGGATATTTAGACGTGACACCACAATATTTATCACGGTATTTTTAATTTCTTTTACTCCTTTTTAGTTTAATCACTATGGATTTAGATTGAGTAAAATGTAACTAAATAATAAATTACTTTTTTCTAACTTTAAAAATTCGTCCCTAAAGAGTGGCCAAAAAATAAAAAAACGTTAATCTTTTCTCATATCTCATATCTTACTAAAGATTTTACCGAGACTTAAGAAAGAGAAGTAATTATGAAGAAGAAAACGAGGTAATTAAAAACCGGAAAAAGATCTCACAGTCCCTCGGTTGCCGGTCTTGTCGATCCGGTAATCGCATTAGAGACGGTAATTACGACACCGCTCGCAGTAACGTGAAACCCGTAGGTCGGGTAAAGTACTGGACAGGGTTATGCAGATTGCTTTATAACCTTGTTACCGATCACTCTATTAACCTTACGAGGTTGAAGTTCCAACCTTCTCACTAGCTTGCTCCTGTGTCAGAAGCCGGGCGACAACGAGAGACGAAGGGAGACGATAGTATCATCGTCTTCTTGTCTCACATTTACGATGTTCAATTATTGATACTGTCCTGATCTTTCATCGTCTTTTTAAAATCGTCATTAAGCAATCGCAGAATCCACAATATAAGTTCGCAAAACGTGACTTTTTTTTAGTCATACGAGATTTGATGTTTAATTTTGTGCTCCGAGACAGGACGCGCCTTGAGAAGATATTCTGAAGTGATGACGTCGAGAGAAAGAGCATTCTCCGGAAACAGATCCGGGTTTCCTGAAGTCACGCGAGAACTTCTGTCGTCTGCAATTCCATCTTTTGCGCCGACCCTCTCGATCCGACCGCGCTTTTGACGCGAACTCACCGAGAAAGATCGGTGCCAGAGACTGCGGATGACACGTGGAAATGAGGGCGTTTGTTCTATAGCCGCGGATCACGATCGGGAAATCCGGTGTTATGTGACTAAGGGATACCAGAAGTGTCTCCCGGTCACCTCGTCAACGAGTCTAAAGATTCCGTAAACGTATCTGGCAGGCGAATAATACCGCGGATATGCTTAATACGTTGATGTAGTGGTTATAGATGACCCGACAGTGTGATACTGACATCTGTCACATCGATTACGTACAAGGGTACAATTAATTAGTTTTCTTATCTTTCTTAAAATTGGAAATTTTAAAATGTCGATTACGCAATTTGTGATAACATTAATTAATGCTGATATTAATTAAACGGAACATAACATTCTTATTTAATGACACTTTATGCTAATAATATTGCTTAATTTTTATATTGTTTGAACATTGTACGAATAAATGCTCCAATGTTTTGCTTTTTTGAAACGATGAGGGTGTGGTTGAAAAGGTTGAAAAGTTTGGTAAAATGTCAAATGTTTTTTTTTATCTTGTAAGGCGGGAATGTAATTGATCGTATGCACGGATAAATTTAAAATATTAAATATTACGGCAGCTTATTATCAAAGAACAATATCATCATGCACACACAGATAATCTATTATAATTAATCATTCATATTAATTAATGTAATTCGGTGAAGTACAGTGCTTACCAAGCACATTACTTAAACGTGTAATACCGCAATATGAATTATTAATTAAACATTTAATAGCGTGATAACTCGTTTATATAGTCAATTAAATCCCCGCTTCCTACCGTTTCAAATAATTAGACCGCATTATGGAATAAACGAGATAATACGAACATTAATTAATTAATTTCCTGATAAAACAAAATTAGCTTCCATTTCTAGCGTTGCAAGACGATAGATAAAATCGTTTTAGTTTTATTCTTTGAAAAAATCTTTATCCCTCCCAATATCCACGAAGTCTATTTAAGGAGCGAGAACACAGTAACTCTTTCGCGCTTGCTGGCGTGTTACGTTAAGTGATAAAGCGCCGACGGCTATACGAATCGAGCGTAAGAATACTTCACCCAATAAATCGCGGCACGGACCGTAAAATAGCCATCGTATTTCTTACGATTAAGTCTACGTGATCAGATGATTCGCGCTCGGGAAGAAATAAATAGATGAACAGATGAGCAAAATTATATTATCGTCGCGTCTCTTTATCGACGTACCGATCTCTGAATTTATCAACGTGGATCTACGCGAGAGTACACTTATACGTCGTTCACCGTACCTACATTTATTTGTTTTAAATTTATATAATATATTTATGAAGACAATACTCACTCGAGATAGGTCGGTTCGGCCGGAGCGAGCGTTCTCCGGTCCTGTATCGCCGCTATCGTTGCTAGCCGTCGAGGCCGCGACCCGGCTGGCGAGGAGTGTCGGGACACCCCGATAGATACTGCACGGACGATTGAGAGCGATAAGGGCGCATTTCACCTCGCTCGTGCCGGCCTGGAGCCGTCGCTCTCTCTGCCCACCACCGTCTGCGTCTCCCGTGCTTCTTCGACGTCCTCTTCTTGATCCTCGAAAAGATCCAGAAGCCCCCAGCCGCCGACAGGGCGCATGGTCACTAGGTTTCCCGCTTTCCACCCCTTCGCACTTTGCGTCCTCGCTCTCCCTCATATTCTCTCTCTTGCTCGCTCCCTGTTCCTCCCTCTTTCTTTCTCCTGTTTCCACTCCCTGCCTTCTGGCTATACATTTCTCTCCCTTCATTGCACACACATGCGCATACAAAACGTTGACATACGCAGACACCCTTTCGCAACACGCATGATAATTTATTTTTATTCCCTTTGCGTTTCCTCTTCTGTTTCTAAAATAATAACTAAATTTATTTGTTATTGTGTCGCAATAACAATTTCTTCCAGTTTATTACTATAACTATTATCAGCGCATGGAGGATGCCTTCCATACACAAGTATTCTTTGTGTCTCAGCCATTGCGACACAACCACACGACGATGAACGAATGCACTCGTCGTCGGTTTCTCCCGTGTTCCTCTCGTTTCCGTTTGTTGTTCCTCCTCTCATTCCTCCCCACCCTCACAGCCGATGAGTTCCTCTTTCGCGTGGCCTATTTCGACATACTCTGGTCATTCGTCTCCCTCCATCGAAGCGACGCCCCCATATTGTTTCTGTATCATCCATTCCCTTGCGACCCACCCCTCCTCAAACCTGTCAATCTTTAACAGATTTGAAACTATCTGCAGCTATTCATTTTTTCTTATTCCGCGTCAATACAGGTCATCTTTGTTATAAAAATGAGTTATAATTTATGCGAAAACTAAAATAATTTGCTTTCATAATTTATTTTTACTGACATTGTTGAGTAGCGCAAATTCTTTCGCGAAAGGCTGTAAAAAGGAATAAGAGGTGAATCGTTTCATAATTTTTATCCTAAAGCGGAACAACGAACGTAATCAAGATTCCCCGACTATAGCCGCCTGGGAATGGCGCGATTCGCGCGGAATTTACTTCGAGGCTACAAAGGAATGCAAAGATCGCGAAGAATTCTCTATATGAGTCGTCAACGCCCATTCGGCTCTTTATTAAAACGGCTCTTATCGCATTCCAGAAACAAAGATAGCGCCGATATATTCCCTAGCCGTCATTGCGTCGCGTCGCCGTCTATTTTTGACATTTGTGAATCGACGTTCTGACAATTAAGAAGAAACACGAGACGGTTATTCTACCCTTCGAGTGTTGCGTTTGTTAAGGTAGGCAAATATAAACGAGCGAACCTCTTTCGTGTGACGGGCTTCCCGGCAAGTCGTTCTCGTTGCCAGTTTGCCACCTGTGGAGTCGAACGCGAAAGCAATATAGAAATTCCAGGCAAGAAGCGAATTCACTTGTTGATTTTAGGAAACTCCTGGGGAAAACACACGAGGTGCAACTTGTTGCTAAAGAAATCGCCGCTAATCGGTTTTAGCCTAAGGTTTTACACATAGATAGGTGGATGATTAACATCGAAATGAATCTGGTGAAGATTATTTTTAAAATTTTTTTTATTAGTTGTTCCATTTTTAAATATTGAATTTGTCAGCGCGAGCGTGAGAAGCGGCACGAATGCTCGGACTTGGAGATTTAGGTTCAGGCGATGGACAACGCGCAGAGACCAAGTCTGTCCGCAAAAACGGAAGACCGTTTCTTCATCAGCTGCGCGACAGATCGGCTCTGTCTTTGTCCGAATACGGCACGTAACTTGATATGTATCCGTGAACAATTAACTGCAAAAGTTACTCGCACGTACTAATTAACTGTTACTACAATCTCACGCACATCCAACCGGCTAGATGTAAATTAGATCTCATCGAATTCCGGTCGATTGTATAATGTTTTATAATGGTCTCCTCCGCGAAATTTGCACCGTGATATCGTGGCTCGCGTTTCTTCCTACTGCACGTTTCCTTCGTCTCGTTGAATCTCAGGAGCGACGGTTTCGACAAGTACCGTTGCGATCGCAATGTAAACTGAAAGTAAAATAAAAACATTAATGTTATTTTCTTTAATGCTGTTCCGCGTCCGTCCAGCAGCAGATTGAGACTCCCGAACGAACCTTAGGATTATCATCGAGATAACGAGAGCATCCAAATAGATCGAATTAATATTGCCTAGGGTCAGCTTCGTCAACGGTTTCCGCTATCTCAGTTAATGATCCTAGCGCTTACATTAGGGGCGGATAATTTAATCATTTATCATTATAATCTATAAATATTTTTTTTGATATCATATACTATGACGTGACATACAAAATCGCAGGTGATATTCTTTTAAATATATTTCCGTGGATTTTTGTATGTAAGAGTATTGAAACGTCCGTTTATTGTAAAGTACATTGTATAATTTGTAACCAAAAAGATCGGTATTTGCAAATGAGAGAAGAAATTGAAGCCCCCTAGGAGTCTGTTCCACTTTGGGGTTTATTAACTCTACAATCTTGATAATCAACTTGATTTGTGATTTATTTTATATTAAAGCTTCATTATTATTTATCTAATTTCATAAAAGGTGAATGATGACGAGGAGTAAACGACGATGTTCCTTACTCGTAATTCACATTATTCTGTCAGCCATAAAAGTTTGCACTCTCGTTACGTATCTTTCGGATACGTAAATAAAATAATCGAGCCATAGTTCACTTCTTTTCGTCGACTTGAATAAATCTTATGACTGAATCTTATAATCGGCTATCATTCAGTGATACCTATAAATAGAATAAAAGAATTATATTAGCGATTTGCTATTGCATCGTAATATTGACGTGATTGTACAAAATATCTGGCACAAAATCTCCAGCGCATATGCTATGCGAAAGTAAATGAGTTGAAAATATTGAATTGTCTTTGGATCTTTGAACTTTACAGGTTAAAAATTTAATTTTGCATTTTTTCTAATACTTCCCGATATCTTTTAATTTATTTATTTTTATAAAGCGTCAAGTTATCGATAATCTTCGATAAGTGGCATGGCAAATGCACGGGCGTCATCGAGCACAATAGGTGCCAAATAATGCATTGTACGGAAATGGAGAGAGGTGCTGCGAAAGTCTGGTCTCCCCCTCGGTGTATAGGGAGCAGGATTGAGAAAACGCGTAATTGAATGATGCACAACTCGGGTGCTCGATGAATAGAATTCAATGAGTCGACACTACCTGCAAATGCACGGGGACGTCGCGAGTTACGATCCGGGCCCGGCTTCTCGCCTGACGTCTTCGCCGCGAAGACGGTCGACGCAGTCTTGTCGGTAGTCGCGAATTTAATCTTCGAGATGAGGCAGCGGCTGCGGGGCGGTTTCATCCGTTCGAATGTTTCGTCCGTTCCGAGGGAACCAGGTTCTACTTGCGTCTCGCCCACGATTCGCCATTTCGCGTTGCAGCAAATAGATTCGTCGAATCCCACGTCAAACGTCGCGCAGAGACACGGGACGAAATAAAATACGAGAAAGCAAGGATTTAACCTATGTATGTCGCAAGAAACATCGCCGTTGTCCTTTCCGAGATGATATTTTTTACACGGAAAGCATATTTGTGTTGGAAAAGGGCAGAGCCCGTTTGGTTCGCGTCGCTTCTGCCTGCTGCGATTTTTTTTCAGATAGTTTGCCTATCGCGCGCGTTGCTCGTGGCAACTGGCAATCGATCTCGCAGCACGTGCTAATTCGCGAGAAGCTTTAACCGTTCAATGAGCTCAATTACGTCATCCCGCAAAATCATTAACCCTCCGTCATATGATCACATCCCCTCCGTCGGTCGCGGTGCGCGAACGAACATAATCAAGCGCAATACGTCAGTACGATATGGTTGGAGTTTAAGTGCGGTAAGATTTATATTTCTCTAGATTATGAAATAGGTTGGTCTTATATAGATAAGAATAAGTAATTTTATTTACAAAATAACGAAATGTGACATTACTAAAAATAACGGGAATAAGCTCATGTAAACTGATAACGCATTGAAAAGTAATGAAGCGAATTAGAAATTACAATTTCACTTTTAATTTTGACAATTAATATCTCGCTTTGCGAGACAGATCGCCGCGTTTATCTGCCAGATTCTTTCACTTCATGCAAATACGCGTCGATTGAACATTCATCTGTATTCGCGTTCAGGCTCGTATTCTAAATAAATACCGAAATTGTTTTAAGCAACGGATAGATTTCATTCAAATTGCACGTTTCTAAGTAGTTTCTAAGGCGTTTGAATTTTTTCGGCGACTCAGGGTCATGTTCCAAAACTCACTCTAGTTAACAAGCAGTTGCCTGTGTTGCTTGTCGTCACATGGTCGTGACAGAAGCCTCGCATTTATTCGCATTATCGTGCATATTGATGCGTAATTGTTTATTCGTTTCTCGCATACGTTATTCACGATCTGTCGATTGGTTCTGTTACGATTGGTTCTGACGCGTCCAGTGAGCTGATCTTTGATTTCTTCGGACGATCCGACGACGTGATGGCAGCGAAAGTACCAAAATCACCGTCAATGAAAAGTTATAGTGCCCGAGCCGATACCGGCCGGAGAGATTCTCAGGGACATAGCGAAGGGCCAGTGGATCCCCTCGGCAAGTCGATCGGCGTCGGCCGTTTCGGAGAGGTTTACTCTGCTGCACCATATTCTGAAAAAATTTCTAAAGATTATTCTAATGCTATAAAAATTGAACCACATGGAAATGGCCCGTTATTTGTAGAAATGCATTCCTATGATCAAGTCTATTTACTTGACTTTGGTTTAGCTTCTCGTTGTACATCGAGCACTGAATTAAAAGTTGACCAAAAGAAGGCACATAATGGTACTTTACAATACACAAGCAGAGATGCTCATATGGGAGTACCAACACGTCGTGGAGATATTGAAATTTTGAGTTACAATATAATCATGTGGTTATGTGGTTCGCGCTACCATGGGAAAAGTTACTTGAACTAGTTACCGTTCAAAAAAAAAAAAAAGAAAAAGCTTTCAATAATATAGACAGTTTCCTGGCTAAGTGTTTTTCATGGATCTGTTCCACAAACTGGTACATAAATTTATGACTTTATTAGCCAGCGTTTTGCATGACGTCAACATTTACCCGAAATGACAATTGATTCCACATTACATTACGCGATTTAATTCGAAGGGAGAAAAGTTGAATTTTTTTAATGAAAAGCGAAATTGATTTGCTCTCGACGGAGAGAGGGAGAAAGAAAGAAAGAGAGAGAGACGGACAAGCGCGCGTTGGGTCGCAATTTTTAATTTTTCAGGCGATAGCGGATGGCTTCCCACGCGTGAGATGATGTCGATTCGCCGCGGCGTGGCTCGACTTGACGCCGATGGATTTCATTAACTCGAAGAACCCGCGCTTCGTTCAACGTTGAACGAATGAACGACCGAGCGAACGGTGGTGGTATGCGAAGATGACAACGCGCGCTCTTGCGGTCGGTATCGTCCCGCAGAAAATCGTGGAATTTCTTTATTGTTCGCCACGGGATCGAGGGGTTCCGGGCTTTCCTTACCCCTCCAAAACGTCTTTCTTTCTCTCTCTCTCTTTCTCTCTCTCCCTCTCTCCTTCTCCCTCCCTCTCTCTCTCCGACCCTTCTCGCCCCGGCGCCCTATCTCTTGCCCGCCACTTTCTCGTACGAGACGACGCCGTCACCCGCAGATGCTGCTCTCCACTCTGCGCCGCTATAATTAATACGGCAGCGAACGTTCCGGGAAACGCAGTCTCGTAAGGTTAATTCAATTCGCGCGAAACGTAAGCGGTCTCCGGTTTTTCCCAAGGGGTGTATCCTCTAGGAAAGAATGCGAAAGACTTCGAAAGGACGTTTCTTGGTCGCGGCGAGGATGTCATGGCGAATTGAGACTTTAATCGCGTTTAACGCCGGAACACGCCATGGATAATTTTCTTCTTTTGCGAAATCTTGTTTTGCAACAAGATCCGCGATCTAGACGATCTCTAGTGAATCGTCGCTAGTATGTCTGAGACACTTTGTAAGATTGACACCGCTGTATGCTGTACGTCGTCGGGTGAGAATTAAGAAACCGGGTCTTCGCGAGTTACGTTTATGTGTTCTTCATCTTTATTTATAATCCGCGTGCGGGCAGCGGACTTTACGAAAAAGAATTGGATGGGATCCGGAATTGACCATCGGTCTTGGAAACACTCGCCGTCCTCATGAAAGGCAATGAGCTCGCGCGATATCCTACGAGCGAATCTACGAGCCTGTCGTTTATCTACCGCATCATTTCGCACGTTTCTCTTTTTTTCCTCTCCGTTTCTTCGTTTTCTTAAGTTCAATCTATGCGGCGCCCACTCTCTCGAGAGCTCTTATCCCGCCTTTTCCATCTCAAATTTTCGTAGATTCCATAAACGACATCTTCGATGCCCCCAAGTCCATATTATCTTGAATTATACCAATAAAAACTTTATACTGTTTACTAATAAAATAAGGCAGTGTGGTCTTGTGGTAAAGCGTCAGACTCGTAATCCCGAGGAACCGGGTTCAAGTTCACCTGATCACAGGAATTTTTATATTCCAAACTGCACCCCCCGCACGAGTGGGGCTCGTGCGGAGGAACTGGGCTATCTTTCGGATGTAGGATAAATTATATTAAATTTGAAATTGGTTGTCAAGCTTGGGGAGCTTGGGAGTTAAGTGAGAGGAGAAGGGTAGTAATGGATGAGAATTGTAACCCTAAGGGGATTGATTAAAACTTCCATTTACTCCATGCATCAATTGCTCGTTCACTCCTGTTCTCCAAAACAAGGATTAGCCTGTCTTATCTCTTGATTTTATCTGTTGTGGGGATCTTGTTGGATGTTATATATTCTGCGAAGGCTTTGGACTGCTACGTTCGTTTCCTCTGGAGTCCACGGCGGATAACGGCGGTTATCAAACGGTGAAGTCAAAATTTTTATGAATAACTACAAAATTTGACTCAAATCACACATGAAGCTGTTAAGAAAGACCGATCTATGCTGAAATACAGCGATAACTTAGAAATAGATAGTGACAGTCGTGATCAACGCTGCGTGATAGATAGTGATAGTGAAATATATATTGACGGCAGGGAGCTGATGCCGAGGAGATCTTTAAGAAGGAAAGCGAACCACACGCTCTGCTCGCGTCTGTAACGCACGCAGATGCGGCTCTCCTCGTCGTCATCGGTCTCGCGGTACATTTTCATTTCGCTGCTTCCGGTTTTTGGCTCCATTGCACCCAGCTCCGGCGTTGGTTGTCTGACTGGCGTGACCTCTCGGTCGGCTCCGGCCTCTGCTCCCTCGCATCAGAAATGCACTCCTGCTCGTTCGGCAGCAAGAGTACGAGCAAGAGGCACAATGCTCAACTATAAATATGAATATGTAGAAAATTAGATTTTTTTTGTGGATTTTTCTTTTTTAGTTGATGATGGTACATATGAATAATCGATGCGTTGAGCTATGCTTATTGCATAAATATAGTTTCTCGAGCAAAAGACGCAAGTCTCGTTCCGCGACAAAGCGGCTTTTATTGGCCGAAGAGTAAAGAAGCCACGTTTCTGCGAGAAGTTGCTAGGCTCGCTCGTTAGTACAGTTATATTGAAGACATTTTATTGCCCTCGCTATCGACTATCACGTCTTTCTCTTACCAGCCCGCAAATTTCATCGCTGAGAACTTCTTTTTAATAATTCTACAATTTTATGACGGCGACGCCAAAATTTTATGACGACGACGAGTCCCCTCGGTCTTGCCGGCCGAGAAGGAGCGCGCCGTCAATTTTTACTAAATGAATCGGTCAAAATAATAATTACTGGTATTAGATGTTAATAAGAATCACGGTAGCTCGACCAGGTACTTCCGCCAAAGCTCGAAATGGGCGCCAGGTGCGTACGTACGTACGTACTGAATTCGTCCAGCGGTCATCGCCACATTTTCTATAATATCTATATTGTTTCAAGAAATAAGAAATTATATCTATAGTACATGTAATATATTCAAATGTAAGAACAAGCAAGAAAGTACATCTTATTGATTTTTTGATTTAATGCTTTTAATGGTCTGTCTTTCTGATTTCTTTTGTTAGGTTCACATGGTCTATTGGTATTTTCAATGTACTCACGCACTATGGCAAATATATGCGCAAGTAAAAATTTGCGCAAATAAATGCGGTACAATTTGTTCTTTCGTTCTTATTTAGCATTTTTTTGCAGACAGAGTTTTTACTTTCTGACTTCTCTTTAATTATCCATTATTCTGAGGTTTTTCTTAGACTTCTCTTTATTTTTATCTGGCTTGATTTCGTAATTTTCGCGCATATCCCACATGGCCTTTCCTCTCGCGGGAGATGGACAGCGCTCTGTTAACCGTATTTCCCGTGATGCGGCACGGTAACTCTCGACACGTGCGAGCCGAGGGTGCAGCTCAGCAACGGAAAAAGAAAATGATCGATGCTCGGCTTAAGCCAAGAGTTACATCGAAAGCCTTTCTCTCCCCGACATTTTCCTCGGATTAGTTTCTGCGAAGGTTAACGCCTGCCTCGTTACTTTAAGCAATCGCAGCAGAGCTGTGGAGTGTCTCCGCAGCTAAATCTTCCGACGTTGTCAACGCTACGGATAGAACAGACCGTATAGAGTTCAAAGTTAATCCGCGAGAAAGCCCTTCGTGTCTAACGAGCATCTGCTTTCATTGTGTCTTGGCTTTTTTCTAATTGCGCAATAGGTGGTAATTAGTAAATGCTAATTAAGCGTATCATGTATTTTTGTCACGGCTTTTTGCACTCGAGCGCAAGCCGGATCAAAAGGAGACGGGAGAGAGTCGGATGTTAGGCTTCTCGAGTATGTCCCTCGCACGAATTCTTTGCCACACGACGCGAAGTGCATGTTGGGCGCCAGACGCGGAAAATCGCGCCCACCAAATAGAGCGACTCGTCAAAGATTTAATTCACCAAAACGTTAATAAATTACTCGCGGCAACTCGACGGAGATTATTCGTGCCGACCAGCTCGATCAAACGGTAGAGGGGCAGGGCAAGGCGAGGCAGCGCAAGAGGACGACGGGGTGACGGCGAAATAATTCGTCAGACAGCGTAATATAATAAAAATGATGTACGGTTTATTAACAATATTTGAAGTAATTCGCGGGATAATAATAAGAACGATTGAGGCAGTTGCCCCAGTCTATTAAACTGTAATCAAGTTTGTTCACAAGATGCTAAAGAACGAGTTGCGTATGAAAACGCGAAGTAATATCAAACGCGAATATCACGCCAAACAATGTCGAAGCGCGAATAATACGCGACAACGGATAACGCAAAATTAAGTGAGAAGTTTAATTTAATCTAATAATTGTTTTGGATCATTACGACACTAATAAGAGAAGATAAAGAATGAGACCGCTAATATTCGCGAGGCTCTCTTACAATTAAAACGTAAACTCTATGGATGATGCAGCAAAGACTATATCGCATCTTTGCGATCGCGCTTTTCACAGTTTCGCACCACCCTTCGAGGGAAGTCTGCAATGAAATGTGTGATATTGTTAGATTTGCCGTATGTAGATTTTATAAGTATTTTTAAATATGTACTTACTCATTTCTCCAGTTGGGATGGTGTTCTGTTACATGTTTTGTCAACTTCCGAGCATGGTTTTTATTATACATTTTGTTTATGCGCCCACACAATCTGCACATTGCCGTACCCCGTGAAATGGTGTAACATCTGCGTATTTTATAAGGTGCCCTATTTCTATAAGGTGTTTCGAATCTAGGTGGCGTTTCATTTTTAATAACATTGAAGAGTTGTTCTCATGAATGTTTTGTTGAATAGGTTTTACTCGATGGGTAAAATATATTATTATCTTATATTGATAAAGTTGTCAATTTACATTGCTTATCATGGTGAAAAATGATGCCGCGGATGACACCATCTAAAACATGACGTCTTATCATTTGCGAAATGATTACTCAACAGATAAGTTATGTTTTGCATGTAACAGACGTACGTACAGATGCGAATGTTTGCAAGGATAACGGTATGATGGAGCCGGCGGTCAGCTGCGCTGGTTTCTGAGATCTCATTGTGATAATATGTAGAGATTTTTTTAGTTGATACGGGAAACGATACCATGGCGTGAAGTATATCGCTCTTGCTACGTCTTGGCTCTGAAACATAATCCAATAGCATTAATTGTAAAGAATTAATAAAATGTAAATATACATGTAAAAGGGTGTCACGCGAAAAAGGATTATGAGTAGGGTCCGAACATTTGGGCACGGAGACCTTGAGACGGGCCGAGAACAATTAGTTATTTGATTAGTAATCTTAATATGATTAGTTAAACATATTTCCTTATATTATATTTCAATTTTTTAACTTGATATAAATTCCTACTTTGAAAGGTAATAAGTATGACTGTGATTGATCTGTACTTTCAGTAACGTTTTGTTCCTGTTTTTAATAATTAAACTTATATCATCGTCCAGAGATTTTATAGATAATCCGTATTTTTCCAGGTTCTTTTCTAAAAAATTTATCTGATGATTTTTTTTGTGTAATGTGGTTGATTTGAAAGTGGGAAGAAATTTTTCTTCCTCGCACTCAAAAGCGTTTTTCGAAACATCAACTCTAAGTTACCACATTCCGCGTGTGTTCAGGAGAGAGAGCGGTATCCTTTAATGATGGATATGTACGTGAACGTGAACGTCGTTATTTTTTTTTGCTCCTCAAGCTTCTTTATTTGTTCATTTTTTTGAGCTATTTCGTTTTGTAACTGCTCAATTACATCCTCTTTGTTACTATTTTCATTTTTTTTTGGTTTAACATTTCTTCTTCTTCTTTGATGTGCTTTTTATCGACAAGTTTGTTTCATTAATTTATATCATATTTTTTTCAGTTTTTATCGAACCTTTTTTTATACATTTTAAAATTATTGAAATTTAATATCTAATTGTATATTTTTTTAACATACCTCGGTGAGAAGAACGTTCGCCGCCCAGTTACACAAAAACAGTTGAATTATTGCAATTAACAGTTGTGTTGTATATTTAAATTTATCAGGATCATCCTGTAATATTGGTACACAGGTGGTAATTGTTGAAATATTTATATAGAATGTGCAAACCAATTCATTTACCATGTATTTTTACTATTGTCAATTACACTAATTAAATCAACTAAACGATGACAGATATAACAAAAAAATTCAATAGATTTGACAAGATTCACTTTTATATTTAATAAATAGAAAATTAAAATTTCTCTTTAATTTTAGGTTCTAAAACATTGGAATCTGTTTTTTAGATAAATCAAAAGTTTTGTAAGAGGAAAAGTTTAGGCCTATTTTGAACGTATAATATTTCAAAATTGTAAGGCGAAATGATTGGTATATATATATATAATGTATAAACGAAAGGATAACTTGAACTCTTACCCCCGCTAGTTTAAATCCCACGAGAGAGACGTTGTATGTACTGCCGACCAGTTGCGTCAAAAAGATGCTGTTGGTTAGATTCTCGACTTCTTTGCAAAGTCTATGGGATTTGAAAAATGTCACAGATTTGTTGATTAATCACTCTATTTTTGCAAACGAGGAATTTTTAACCATTTGAAAAAATCTTCTCGGCAAAGATTAATTACTATTTTTTTCTTTAAAGAAAAACCTCTTCTCTCTTTACTTACTCGAGCATCGTCTGATGATAGCACACGCAGGCTTTGAGATTAAATTTCGCACGATTTTTTGGTATGTCGTTCTCACGCGTTATTTTGTGCGACTCATGAGTGGCAGTTGAACACGATTTTTCTGAATATACGCGGTCGCGATCGCTTAGATGTAAAATTCGCGTGTTAAGAACCTTGAAGTGGCCGCAAACGGTCAAGACGAGCACCGGTCCGACCGTGTCCGCACCGGCGCAGGTGAGACCGACGTTTATCATGCTGCACAATTGCACGATATACATTATTTCGTAATAAGGCGACCGATGGACTTCCACCGGACAAGCGTACGGTAGGGTTCTCATCGTCGCGTTCGACGAGTCGTCGTGCTGTCCCATGAAGAGACTCGCCACGGCGTAAAAGAATATCGTGAACGCGCATCCGAATAGATAGTAGTAAGTCAAATGTCTCGTCGTTTTCACGTAATCGCAGACGTGTTTTTTCTCGGTCGCGTTCAACGCTGCCCAGAGTTCCTCGCAGATTATCAGCAATCGCTGAAATCTACTCCGAAATAAGAGGACAATCGTGAATCGCGCCTGCCCGCCCACGAGGGAGAGTATCATCGCGAATGATTCCATCCAGGTTTCGAGGTAGACGGTACGCAACGCGAATTCATACGTGTACAAGCCCGCATATGCGAACAGACAACCGTATGCGATCGCGCCGAGGATATTCTGCGAGCTCGATCGGCGGATACTCCCGTTCTCGTAGGACACCACGCCGGAGAGTCTCAGAAGCGCGATATTCACGCGGATGACACTCGCGAACGAATCGTCCGATGCCATTTTAACCGGGAATCGTCGAGTGACGAACAGACGAATACAATAGATACAAGGACTCGAATCTCGATGGTGATCGAATCGCAGTGAAATTATGCCTGTTTGCCGCTCGGAAATCGCGAGTCATCGGACCCCGTGAGCCTTGGTGGGTATCGCCTATAGAATTTGCGAGGAGCCTATGGGATTTGCGCCTGCGCGTCTCGAGCGTGGACACGAAATAGCGCGTGCTCTGCTATTACTTGCGAAATAATTAATTATTCTCGTGGCGGACAGTGTTCTCCGCGAATTTGCCGGCGAACTTTTGCCGACAGAAGTCTTGGCGACCGAGCGTGTCGAATGAATAATTGACATTTGTCTTGGAGCTAAGAGTGAAGTTGCGATGGCGTGACGATGCAGCGTGCAATTCTCTTCGGACAGACGGGTATTACACTAAACACAGGTTTTCCTATGTTTTTTCTTTTCTCGCGTGGAATTAAGAAAGACTGTCGCTGCGCTTAAAACAAAATTCACAAAATTGCGTTACCTAACTCAACCCAAGTGATATGTATTTCAAAAAAAGATTTATAGTAGATATAATAAATACTTACCTAATAGTTTCTCTTCGTTGCCCATTTATGTTATTATTGTTGCGGGGTTATGTCTTTGGAAAACTGGGTGATATTCGTCAATTTATACTGCTTGAACTTCGTCTTCGGTCGGCTATTTTCTCCCATCCTTATTCTTTTTAAAGTATTGTGCAAATTTTTTTTTATAATAGTTTTTTGTTTGTCAGTCCAAAGACCGTCTCACCGCTCCTCCGCCTTTTCTCTCCATCCCGTCGTGCTCAATCTCATCCTCTGCCGCTCCGGCGCCTCCACGCCGTTACGCCTGTCAGGTAGGCACCCCCGACTTCTTCTCCTTTTCTTTCTCTCTAGTCTTTACTCGTCTTGAACCATGTTTTTCTCTTCGCAGCCTCTTTGAAGGTCATGCCTCTGTACGATCAGTTAAAGGGTTGAAACATCCTTCACTCCCTGATTTTTGCATATACACCGGGATAAGCTCTCGCTGCGTGTGCTGACCTTTCATTGTTGAGGTGGGCCAGCTTCGTTACGGTCTCCAGCTGACACGATCGTTTTCGTAATTAGAATTTCCATTTCCACGATCTTACTCACTCACCGTGTTGTTACTTCTTTCATGTTCGTAGAAGCCGATTTAATTTAATTAATTAAATTGGTATCATTTTATTACAATCCTGTTCGAGAGCGCGCGGTAGCGCGAGATAGCGCGAGGTGAAAGACGACCACAAAAAACGACGCAGCGAGTAACACAAAAAATAATGTCTATAATTGCAAAATGAAATATATACAGGTATTTACAAAGGTGTACAGAGTTCCTTGTATTTTTAGCACAAGCAACGAACCGAGAGCGCGTACTGAAGCTATACGGCAACGCGACGCAAGCAAGCGAGCACGAATTTGCGGTAAAGGCGGTGTAACAGCGGTCGTGTACGAAAAGCGGTTTAAGCGGTGATCTGCAAGCGAAATCGGTTCCGCGGCGCAGCGGCGGTCCTTTATCGTCTCGGAGACGAGCCTCCCTCCAAGCTAATTGCCGATGATTTCAGGGAGGTGATTGGCCACCGACGGCCTACGTCACCGTGCATACGTCACAGTGCCAAGTGGCGATTCGAACCGGTCGTTACATATTTTCGAATGCGTTGTTTATAGCATGGATCTTTCCTTTGTGTGAGCGCAGATGAGTCGTATGGACTGTCGAACAAAGCTTGACCTTATTATTGAAAACAATGTTAAAGTCAGAATGCTAATCACGAAAGATCCATGCTATACTGAATATTACCGAGACAATTCTTTAGCGACATTTGACGCGAATATTAATTCTCGCAAGCGTGCATGCGCTGATATTCAGCCGAACGTAATTGCTTCGCGATGATGATTATTGCGATCTCAAACAAATACTAAAATTTCAGTGCATTGCGGTGCACATCGAGCTCCAATCTCTCAGATATCTGCTGTTTCTGTAATTTCCAAGTATGCAAGATGCTTCCGCGACGATAAGCATTTGATTTTGCTGTGTCAGCATCTATATTGCGTGTATAGATGTATAGTTTCACAACTGGCGTTCTTTAGCTTTTTTTTCCTGGCTGCTTCCTCTGCTGTCTGAAAAGTGTTGATTAAGCAGTGACAAGGATACCTGAAATTGTTTTCTAATTTTTTCAAGTTCCTCACGTCTGCTGTGAGCA
>NW_020220138.1:50056-114327 GCF_003070985.1 Temnothorax curvispinosus | reverse complement strand
ATCGTGTTTTCGTCGTTTTTTTGATGATTTTGAAAATCTTTAATTATAATATTTGTTTGATTTCGCCTGCTCGACGTCTGTTGAACAGCTGAAAAATTACTAAACTCGATCAATTTTTTCAACTCGGGTATTACTTTTAATTCGGGTATTATTTTTAATTCGGATATTAATTCTCTTTTTATTTCTTCCGACTGCTGCGAACCTTCGGTTGGCAAAGACGTGGGAGTAAGAGAATAGAAATGAGAGCACTGGCAGCTAAATCATTCCAAGCTTTCTTCGAAAAATGTTCTTTCAAAGTTGGTTCACACACTCGGTCAAGCGGCCGGTGGTGCGAAGCTACCATCCGTGGGATTATGCCTGAACGCCCGAACACAACGAGGTTGGTCATCGTCACGTTGCAGGGTAGGCGGCGGGGCACGGGAAAGCATATAGGTGTTTTTGTCTTAGGTGGATAGACGTCGATGCAGGGGTCGTTTTCGGGAGTGGGTTGAGGTAGTGTTATTTTGCGGTTCCTACCTCTTCTTTCGAAATTTAGGTATTTCTCTAGGACATCGTATTTGCGATATCAACAGAACGATTTTATGGAAAATACCTCGTAACATATTTGTCCAATTATATCTATATCACTTTCACCACTTAAGTGACGACCGTAATACTAATACTACTCGACTGCGAACGCGGGCGCGAGAGCCGGGAGTTTTAATCCCGAGTAATTCTCCACCCCCGCGCTAACCCTTCTGTTTAGGCCTAGGGAGGGAACTAAGGGGGTGTTTTTAGTGGGTGCGAGCCCCACATAACCTCGGGTAGCCGGCCCCCGGGGTATGCGGCTTGCATAAGTCCTTCCCAAACAACACCTTAGAGAAGGCTGCAAGCATTAGGCATTTTCACCTCCTCCCGTGAAAAAAAAAAAAAAAAAAAGTGCTTTTATCGCGTGAAATAAACGAGTTTTAGCAAATGAATATGATGTCGACCCTGGTGGATAAATATTTCAGAATTTTTCATATTATTAATCAGAATTTCTATAAAAATCTCAGAATGCTTAGAATTTTTTTGATTTTTTATACGAATACGAACGTTTTTCAGAAAAAGTCAGACAAAATTAGAATAAAATATTCTTTGCAATATGTTTTTGTAGAATTCTGAATAAATATCTGCAATATTTATCAAAAATTTATATATACAGATACTGAAATATTCTGAAAATCTCCATCCAATTATTTCTGAAAGTATCTGAGAAGTTTTATTTATTTATATATTTTTTTATATATTTTTTTCAGAATTTTTCATTAAATAATTAAATTGCAGCACTTTTGAAATAATAAAACACGTACACTACTATTTTTAATATTATTTAATGAATGGACAAAAATATAAAAACGTAAATAAATACACAAACACAAAGTGGTGAAGAACGCAACACTAATATCACTTTGTTAATAGGGGTTTTCGCTATCGCATTTATAATATTTATAATAGTTTATAATATAATTATAAAATGTATTGCACTCCGCCTTAGGAGCAACATAGTTTATTCTCACAGTGTAGCACCATTAGCGCCTACTCAGAGTCATGACGTATATTATAATATGAATTAATCATACAAAACGTGGTGTAGCCATAATTTTTAATCACGAATTATTCGCTGCACACACTCAGCTTCCACCTCGCACCGGTACAAATATTGATTGCAAAGATTTAACTCATACCTTGGAAGTTCTTGGTTTTAAAGTAACAACCTTTTACAATTTGATTTATAAAGATGTACAAAAACAATTGAAAATAGCCGCGAAGATGAATTATTGTGACCATGATTGTGCCTAAGGCGGCTGTTAACAATTAAATTTCAATAATCGTGATTATCTGCGAAAGAGTAAAGCCCGTATCAAATTACGGATTGGGATTGAGATTGGATTGAAATTCAATCAATCAGAATAGAAAAAAGTAATCTCAAGTTTAATTAATTTTGTTCTGATTGGTCAAATTTCAATTCAATCTCAATTCCAATCCTTAGTCTAATACGGGCTTAAGATAATATATAGAATTTATTAGAAGTTAAAATATCTCAGCAATGTTTTTTTCAATTTCGAATTTATTAAGAGTTTATTTAATCTGATGGCGGTAAAATATCGACTTCATTTCACGACGCGACACAGGGTTCCTATATAGATGGCAGCATGGAGATCTAAACCCATCGTTTCCGCGAAATCGACCTTGTTTGTATTTTTTTAAGTAAAGAAATTATTACAGCAAAATATTACTCTCATTTGGGCTTATAATTAGGGAACTCATAGATCCGAACTTAGTATCATTGTGAATACTTACGTACAAGAAAAAGAAGATATTGTATCAACAGTATATTAGTCCATTTGAAAATAATTTGTTCATTTAATAACAGTATTGAATAAAACCAATATTTTTATTAAAATAAGAGCATGACACATTTTTTCTGTGTACATTTTTTTTACACGGCATATTCAACCATATCACACATTTTGGCGATTGATCGTTTTATAAACGTTTAAGAAAAAATGGAAGTTCTTTAAATTTAAAAGATAGCAGCACGATTTGTGCCATGTTTGATAAAGTGGGATAGAATTGATTTTTTATACATGTTTCTTTAAGAAAATTATTAGATTTTTTAATTAAAAGAATGATTACAGTGTAACGTAAAGAAATGATAAATAATGCAAAAAAAATTCGATAGTAATAACGTTTATTATTTATAAAAGTCACCGTTAATAAAAGTAGGGAAGAAATATAAAAAAAATATGGTAATAGGTGTTTGGGGGATACTTTTATTTTCAATTTATTTGACTTTTAATTACTTTGGAACAAATTAACAAAGTAAACTGCTGCGTAATGCAGGAACAGATGCCGCTAATATTAATACTGATTAACAAATGCGGCGACAAAAATACATTAAAACGACATGTTCGAGGAGCTTATATTTCCAATATCATTAATATCTCGACTCAGTCAATCTCCGTTTATAGAGAAAAATTCCAGTCATTGCCTCTTTCGCTCTTTTTATCTGCGGAACGTCTGTTTTCTTCTCTTGAACAGGTTAATCTATCAGACGGTAAACGAGAGACCCTTGATAAATTAAGAGGCATCGTATTCCGTAGTTATAGCGCTGCTAAATTTGATCAGTTAGCGCTGTTAGCACCCTCGAGAACACCTTCCCCACTTGATTCCGCGTAACTGCAACCCCTGAACCACCTAAACTCTTGAGAGAGGCGACTCTCGCGCGCAACGTTTGCGGAGCGCTGGCCTCGGTGCTGGCCTCGCCGGGGACACGTTGTGTCCAGCTATCTTCGCCAAACGTGGCGCTCGGTCGACGGGGAGGAACTCACGGGAGCATCGGTTCCCCACCTTGCGCGCGCGCGCCCAGAGGGAGAGAGAGCCGCCAGTTGTCGGAGGGTGGGTTCGCGTTTCGCGGGCGGGCTTCGAGGGACTCGCACGCGCGCGGCTGTGGCTCGCGTGCCGCGTGACGCGAGTGACGGCCGAGCGGAACGCGCGAACTCGCGCGCGTGAACTCCACGCAGTACGCCTTCGTGAGTCAGTCTCCGCGGACACGCTCCACGAGTGTACGCGCGCGCGGTGCGTCGTGCATGTGGCCGAGACGGCGACGACGACGTCCCTTGTCATCGGCGCCTCACGCCGCCGCTGCCGACCCGCCACCGGAGCGGAGCCTCCCCGGAAGCTGCGCCCGGAACGGCTCTCATCGACATGTGAGTACACAATCGGACCGTTTCTACCTAACGTCGTCCCTGGCCGTGTCCTACCGATCGATTCGCCGACGATCACGCTGCTCTCTTCCACACGGCCTCTTTCCGTTTTGCTTCGGTCCGGGTGGGATTCTTGTCTCGATGTGTTGTCCCGGTTCCCAATATTTTCCTTCACTCCCGCGAATGATCATTGGAGCGTTGAAGTACCTTTCGCAGTCATGTCCATGTTCCGAACCACGGGTGCCTCGTACGAACGTGGTATAGTTATTGTCGCATGTCGCGGCATTTAAAATCAAACAGACGTACATTAAGGAAATGAGAAAAAAAAATAAAGAATTGGATTGGTTTTCAGGGCAGAAAGTATTACTTATGTAATAATAATAGGAGCGTGTCTCGAGTATCGGAATCAATGTATCTGAATATATTTAAGGCCTGAAAGTAGAGGACGAATATGGGTTTCCGAACGTGGCCGGCACACGAGTGCTCGGCCATGAGGCGGCAACGCGTATAATTTTTATGCGTTGCGTGCTGCAAATAAATCGCAAAACTCGGAGAAACGAACTCGCTAAACGCGAGCGCGGACGCAACGATCTTTAACGTTACGTACAATTTCTGTGTTACGTGCCGCAAATAAGTTTTCAGAGGAACGAATTGCACAATCGCCAACATCGGCCTCTTAAACGTCCGCCGTGTCGTGCGAGCCTCGACTGACGATGACGGCTGAATTAGGACACAGTCTTGTTACGTGTTGCAAAAATAAATTTCAAGATTTAACAACTGAATTGTATTCAACGTCGAATGCGGGAACGTAATTACGGGGTTCTAAACGCGCGGTTCGTGCGACCCTCGACCGATGACGACACCGATTCCATTGGGAAAAGCGTGTCACAGGCAGTTATACCGCGATTTATTTGATAAACGTGAATATACAGGCATATGCAGCCTTCAAATACGACAGCTGATCGTCGCTGACTCCCAGAACCGAGTACTTATCGTCGCGTTTTTTATGCGTTACGAGGTGAAGCAGAATCACGCGCGATTACATCGCGTTCTCGGCTGGATGCTGATGGGTCACCCGATTCTCAACCGATGACGCGATCGGCACCGAACGTGTGACGATCGCGTCGCATCCAAGTCTCGGGAAACGAAAGTCGAATTATATTTGCTAAACGCGGAGTAAGCTGAACGCAATTGTCGCGTCACGTGTCGCGCGGAACGAAATCGAGCGTAGCGTTTAGCGTTAATTGCGGGCCACGCAATCGCGTATCTCTTGCCTTATCGCGCCATATACGGCCCGCATCGACAGGGTGGTCGGCGTGCGCCGACTGCAGTTTTGACAAGCAATACGTCGTCGTCGGCTCGTTCGATCGGCCTGTTCTGTAGGTCAATCGAAGGCGGAAGAGTCGATCTTTCCGCGTGAGCAGAAATACCTACGACGTCAAGAGTGATGCATTTTGTTGCGCGTGCACGCACGAGGAGACGCACGAGGAGCGGATCCGCGCCGCATTGTGTGCAGTGTCGCTCTGGGTGTTACGCTCCGGTACGGCGTGGACGATCGATATTGCTCTAACGCTGATAAGAAGGGTTTGTAACATATACGAGGGAGGGAGGGAGGGAGGGAGGAGGGCAAAGGAAAGAGATTGAAACCGAGTATAGTTTCGTCGAGCTCGGATTTCAGTGGCATGGACACGCGAGGAACTATGCCCGTGAAAGCCGAGACGCGACAGCCGCGATGTGAGGTCGCGTATCTGTTGCTTTCGAAAAGTCAACTTGCTGAAATGGTACCGTTTTCGTTTCTATTTCTGATAAGAGGCTTCGCGTTCTCACGCGATCGGATATTGGGATTTTTTTAACCCGGCGAATGTCGGCTTGGAATCGGTTTCATTTGCGTCGTTTAATTTTAATTCTTTCGCATCTTTTAGAGACAATTAACTGACAATGAGAAGAAAGATATGCAGGAAGTTTAGAGTTTACTAAAGATAAAATTACTGAATAATTCAACAGAGATATTTATATTCATTTACTAATTTCTTGATATACATAGGATGTCCCAATTCGCATAGCTTATCTACTTGATAAAGTAGATGCTACTTTTTGGTTTTTCCGATATTAATTTTAGGAGTACGTAGATAACAAAATCTTAAATTTATTTAATTTCAAGAGAAATTTTTTTGCGACAGGAGAATTTTCATGAATACTTGCAGTAAGATAATTTATGAACTTAGAAGATGTTTCAAGATATAGCTTTATCTTATTTTACAACATACTTAAACTTACCTGAAAGTAACCTTTGGCCTAAACCATTTTACCCTAAAAGAAAAAGGTTAAAGAGAGCTGAAAGTACTCAAGGTTTTTCAAGATATAGTCTTACTTTAGTTTCCTAAAGGTGGAAACCACACACAGGTTATCATGGGAAAATATTGATTTATTAAACATGAATTGTTAAGCTTGGATTCAACGTTGAAATAATTTTGGATAGAAAAGAATAGAATTCTTTCGAAGATAATGTATTCATACAATATTGTTCGTAATTTATAATTCATATAAAGTATTTATATAATATTGTTATGTTCTCAATTAAAGCTAGAGAAACGAAAGTCAATTTCTAATATAAATTGTCATTCACTGTAGGAGAGAATTGCGGTTTTTGGAATTTTGCCACCAATCGTAACAGCATGCCGAAAAGAAAACGATTTCAAATCGGTCGTTTCTCCGCAGACATTAGTTTAAAAATACGACAACTTGTTGAATTAATAAGCAATAGTCTCAAAAAATCAATAGAATATTTTTCAAAATATTTCTCTTCGTATCAATAAAGACACATTACGGTAAATGGTACGGCAAGAAATTGCTATTTCGCGGAACAAGATTGAAGTCTTCGTCAACATATAGGAACCTGCCAGACACGTTTATCCAAGCGAGATCGAGCGAAGCGCGCTTGTTAATATTTTTAGATTTTGATGGCGAATAGGCGAAGAAGGCGGAGTAGCGAGGCTAGAATTTATTGCGCAACTCTTCGCACGCGATCGATTAACGTCGATTTATGCCGTTGAAAATCGAACGCGGAAAATCATCACTATTCACGGAGACAAATAAATAACTGACATTTATAAGATTATGCATCATTTATCTTGTCGATGTGTATAAAATGATAAAATTGTGCATAAATACATTGCAAGTTTCTTAAATTAGTTTGACGCTTAAGAACTTTATCGTCTCAAAAATAAAACGAAACGTTAATGAACGGCATGTGGGCGAGAATGGAATCGTTAACATTCATTAGCACTGTACGATACAGCCACTTTCATTAACGCTTCTTTCAACACCTCATTTAAATTAGAAACTCCTTACAGTGCGAATATAAATGATATTTATTTAGAATATCTATGATAATAACCGCACTTGATGAACAAAGCGTTTCGTGTGGAAATTAAGATACTTTTTTTCCTAGCATAAACGTCAAAATAAAAAGTTATCGAGTTAAGAGCGATTAATAAAATAGAACTTTAGAGAATTAAGCTTTAAAAAAAAACGATAAAAAGTTGAATCAAGAGAAACAAATATTTTTCAGTTTATTCTTTAGCAAAATTTATTAAAATATACAGAGTAATATGTAATTAAAGGCTTAGCTGTAAAAATATTGAATTAAAAATGTATAAACTTTGAGCAAAATAGTGAATGAAACTTGGATAAAATACAATATTATTTCAGTTCTCGTAAGGAAAGACTATATATGCTGTTGGTAGAATGCGCCTGCTGGCAAACACTTTATACGTAGCTCCGCATTGTGTCGCATCGTTATCCAACATCCTGATTCTACCGCGGTGAATAAACCGCGCGGCGCTTCCCTTATTAATAGATTCTAAAAATTACTTTACTCTACGCTACGTTATTTTGTCACGCGATATATTATTTTGATATCGGCGTAACGTCATAATCGCAACGTCACACGAGTCGAAAATTATTTAATATCACATTTTCGATTTTTACATTTTCCCTCTCGTCGTTTTTCCTCCATAGCAAAGCGAGCGTCGTATCTATATTCCGAGAGCATGAATAATCAATTATGACGTTGGAAATTATTCCGTTGATCGTACATAATGATACGTAATAGAAATCGATGTTACAAGTCACGATACTCCGGTTACATCACCGCATATAATTACGACGCATTGCGCGCACTAGAGCAGGTCTCGCGCTCGTCACGGATTGTTCCTTTTCTCCGCTGCCAGTGCCGGTTTTTCACGGTCGGGGAATATCCGTCCTTGCGCTTTTCGATTTGCATGCACTCTCGGCGGGAGCATGATACATTGACGGCAGTTTCCGAGAATCGTAAGATATGCGAAAAGCCGGAAAGTGCGGTATAACAAGGAACGAGCGGATGGATATTTTGTTTCTTTCGGTCCTCGATCGCTGGCGGCCGTTTTCTCGCTCGGTATCGCTAATACCGCAATCTTGTCCTGCCGTTAACCGCATCGTGCGTGTAACTTCCGGTCCCATGCGACGATGAGGCTGAGAAACTAATTATTTGTTTGCGTCGATCTGGATGCCGGTCTGGGTCCGGTCGGGGGAAAAAAAACACACGATACGAGTTTTATAACCAGCTGCCGTTGCCGGTCGGTCGTTTCCTACGAGATTTCTGCGCCGAGATAACTGCAACTGCAACCCAGTGCTACTCTTCAACTACGATTATACTTCGATTTACTTCACTTAAGTTTGATTACTTCGATTAACTTCGACTGCTTTTCCTATTTAAGAGCTCACTAATAGCCCTTCGGAATATTTCATGAAACTTTGACTTTATATACTTTTTGATTTAAGGTATCATCTTTAGACTTTTATTTATATATTCTTATTTGTTAAGAAACTAATTATAATTAATATTAATCAGAATTTTGATTCAGTCAGTTATTTAATCTGCGAACGTTTTATTGTTAACAATGATGTGTTTTTAGTGAAAAGAATATGTTCTGAAAATATTTAATATTCCGACTTTTAAATACTCTGTAATTTTTAGATGATTAATATGTAACACCAAATATTTTCAGAGAAAATTACTTAGAGCCGAGAATAAATGTATAGCATTAATAAAACATTATGATGTTACATATTGCACGTGTGACTGTTATATAATATTATCTATGATTCAGGAAATGAAATTTTGATTTGTTATTCGGCAATCATGCACACACGTGGCCAATATCGCGATAAACGTGGCGTGGAAGCGAACGTCAGGAATGTCATTAAGCCGAGATTTTCTGGTAATATGGCGGGTGGGCGGTAACCACGCAGCGTGCGATAATGATTTGTATACACGGCATTCCTGCCCCTCTTTTCCATAGAGATAAATAATCCACGGGAGTAAAGGGCGATGATCGATGATCCTCGGGCGAGACATCGCGATTCTACGGTCTCGTCTCGAAAGAGCGAGGAAAATCTCGTAGTCTCAATCCGCGATTGAGAAACTCATTAGAAAATAGCATTTTTTTCGTCGAGACCAGATCTTATGCACTCTCGACGCGAATGTCATCGAATATCATCGAATGCAATCTCATTTATCCGGTGTATCTACACATGCGCGCGCATACGCAGCACGAAACATCGGCAGCGTCTTGTAACCGAAACGTGTGTAACGATTTTTCACAGATAGCACGCCTGGGATGCGGTAAATGACGGTAAAACACTTGACGGGAATACGAGTGTCGGTGGTATTGTTGGATGTGTGTATCCTTGTCTGCATTTTCTTTTGAATGCGAACGGTTTCTTTAAACAACGCTTAGTGATCCTTCTTTAGCACACAACAAATGGAGTAATTAATCGTGGCATATTTCTTCAAAATTCACTTTATTCTTATCATACTGTTACAGGTTTTGTTGGATGCACGATCAATGAACCGTGTATGTCTAATATACTCTTTTTCTTTAGACCTAGAGAGAAGAAATGAAATAATTTGTGATAATATTTCCGTGTAAAAAATTTCGTAATTTATGAGATAGAATCGGCGTTATCGAAGTGTTGGTATCCTAGTTGTTTGAAAAAGAATCTTATTCCCCTTAACATTAGTAAATGTTTTATTCAACGATACTTATCGATCCTTCTTTAGCACACAATAAGCGGAGTAAGCTTCAATTGGTCGTAAAACGGTGACATATCTCTTCAGAATTCATTTTATTCTATTATACTGTTACGGGTATTTTATTGAACGTACGACCAATGAATCGTGATGTATGTCTGATATACTCTTTTTCTCGAAATCTATAAGGGAGAGGAAATAAAATAATTTATGATAATTTTGCCGTGCGAATAATTTCGTAATTTGTAAGATAGAATTGAGTTTACGAGATATCGATATCTCAGATATTTAAAAAAAGATCTTATTTTTAAATATTAGTAGTAAATGTTTTACTAGTAAATATTTTACTAGTAATTTTTTTACTCGACGACGCTTATCAATTTTTTTCAGCGCGTGATAAGTGGGTCAAACTCTAATTGATTGTAAAACGTGCGGCATATCTCGTCAAAATATATTTCACATCTATTGTATTGTTACGGTTATTTTATCAAGTGTATATCATATTTCTGATCTCTGCCAAGTGTGATAATGTTTTATCTCAGTTGCCTGAATCCTCGCGATATGATATGGAAACGTTTCAGTAACGTGGATATACAGATCTCCGGTAATATTACATGGAGTGACTTGAGAGAGTGAATCACTTACTATATAAACGTCTATATAAGCATAGGCTATATCTGTGAAACATGATATTACGCAAGTTCTCTTGGAGTTTCGTGATCGCGAATTAGTGTGAAAAGTGAGATTTTTCTGGTGGAAACCACGAGAGAGAAAGTTAAAAACTCTCCATGATTTGCAAGAATGGCCGAATTGCCAAAAAAAGTTGTTGGTGCCTCAAAACCTCATAGAGTTATCCGGTTCTTGCGATTTAACGTAACGTGTAAAGTCGAGCGAAAAAATAATTACGGCAGTTATGAGACACGTGTTTATAATTCTGCGAAATAATATACGATGAAAAAACCTTGCGTCGCACCCATTCGGCACTATTTAACATAGATTAAAATTCCATATTTCATATAGATCACATATTTGCGCAGCCTAGTTCTTTTAATTTGTGCAAATGTTGTTAATGTTAAGAACACTTGTAACGAGTCGCGTAATGCGATTATTCCTTCCTCGTCGCAATATCCATCGAGGAAATGATTAAGTGATTATGAGAATGTCGGATTGTAAAAAAAAAGAGACGCCGCATACCTTACGTTTACTGATATACCGGTGAATCGATATTCAGGGACACCGCGGCAATATTACCGCATAGAGTATAACCGCACACACGAGCCCACACGTGCACCTACGAACGCACACGTATGCTTCGCGTATAGTGGAGGCACATATCGATGAACACCTATTACCTCTTCCCTTATGTGTACACGACAGCATACACGCCTCGCCGATATATGCGTACACATGACGATCCGTTGCATTATTCACCGGCGACCAACAGTACCGACGCCATGCGCGGCGCGATAACAACTATAGCATCTTCTCCGAGAAACGCAGAAATAGACGGTGCACCCGTCCGTCAAAAGCGTTCGAGCGAGGGACGCATCCACGAATAAGAAAGGACTCAAATTTCCGGTCGTCGTCTCGATCAGCACATGCAATGGTACGTTCACAATCTCATTACTATACCGCGCGTCCGTAATTAAACCGCGTTCGGCAGGAATCGGTGGAAGACGACCTGAGAGAGAGATTCGCTCTCTGCGCTTCTTCCTTTGTCCGCATATTTGGAGCATTCCTACGTCTTCGATCTGCGAGTTGCTTATCTGATTTAGAATTTTTCTCTTAAAGAAATTTAATTATATCTTTTTCAGAGTCTTTCATTTTTCTGTCATATATTTGTAGTAAGATAAAGTACTTTGAATTTTACATGAAAAGGAAATGTGTGAACAAAGTCACGGTCAAGTTCGGCATTCACTATAAGAAAATTCAAAACAAGGTTGAACTAATCTATCTTCCATTTCAATTGATTCGCGTCCACGATTTAACGAAAACAATTTTCTGGCTAATATTGCTGCAATGCACTTATTTTAATTCTACACAGCTAATTGTTTAAAAACTTACTAAGTGTTTTTCTTATTTTTCTACGAATTTAATAGGTATATTTGTAAAAATATTTTCTGGAAAGACCATGAGAAAACATTTCAGCAAAATTCTCTTATAATAATATGTGCGATAATATAAATGGAGGTTACTTAAAGATAACGAACATTATTCTCAAAAAATGAGTCACAAGTTGACTCATAATGAAAGATAAAGATATTTTACTAAAATTATTTTAATTATTCTTTTAGAAGGATATGAACAAAATTTCAGCAAAAATATAAGCGTTATAATGTGTAGTTAAGTACTTAAATAGAAAGCAATTTTATTACACACATATATATATATATATGTAATAACACGTTACCTATTTAAAAAGGAACTCATTCATGACCATTTGTACACACATAATGAAGGGATAAAAATATCTCTGCAGTGAGATAATGAAACAGAAGTTTCAGCACAATCTTTTACTTTGCTCCATATGTTGCAAGATAAGCGAAAGGCAATTAATATAATTAATTACGTCACTTAACAAAATTGGGGCATGTGGACATGCGATAATGTAATTTTGCTTATTCCCTCTTCCCTCCTCTCTACGATAATCCAGTGAGCAGCTGGGAAAAATTAATATGACAAGCTATTATGCGAGATAAAAACATTTCGAGTACTTTTCTTTCAATGGGCCACTTTGGGGGTCGAGAGTGCAGTGTGACATAATCAGGTTCATTCATAAGCCGCACTAATGCGTATTATACAGATACTGTTGCGTTTGTAAAGGCTGCAATCTAAAGACTCGTTTAAGCGGAACGGTATCGGATCGATATCGTAAGGCCAGCTCGTATGCAGCTCGTAACATAGTTTTAATTTCACATCTGTCCGTATCGTATTATATACACAACGCTATACATTTTCCACTTAAGTGTAATGTGCGACATTGATATATCTTCCTAGAATGAATAGATACGCATTTCAATCGCGATAACGAGATCGATAATTTAATTTTCCTATTAATTTCTATATAGACTTATTATTCAGATCCATTTTTTAGATAAATCGGTTGATATGAGTACAAATACAATTTGAAGATAAGTCAATTTTGTTTTTCTCTTCTTTCTTATCTTTTGTCTTATTTTTCTGAAATAGATGTACTAATTATAATTCTACAAATATATAATTTGTTACATAAGTTGTAAAGCATAATTAAGTAATAAATAATTATCAGTTCATTATCGTTATATTGTCGTTGCGCAGTTTTTTTTACCATATATTATACCTGCGCAACGATAACCTGATAACAATGACGAGAATATTGTTAAGGTTACACTGTTACACAGAATAGGAGTACAGAAACCGTTCTTTTATTTCGCGAACTCTACGTACGTCAGTCTCAAAGATTTTGTTAGAAGCAAATGTGGTTATACAATACGTATTTTTTGTTTGAATATATCCGTTGGAGTACATTTTATACGTTATTATATTCCAGATTTTGTGAAAATGAAGGACCGGACGATGCTTCATTCTTCTTCACCGAGGTAATTGATAATATTATTCACAAGTCTGTCAAGCACGATAACTGTTATTTTTTAGCGATATCATTTATCTTTCGATAAGTAGCGGAGTATCAGTATTTGGCGATACAATACGATTGTTTTGTTTAGTCGATTCTTGTTTTACCTTTTCTCCGTTCTCTTTGCCTTCTCTCCGTATTACAAGTTTTCTTTCGAAAAAGGAAACGAACGGGAAAATTTTGAAGACAGGTGAAAAGATGTATGACTGGAATTTATAAATTTAATAGAACTGATAATATGTGGCTTGCGAAATATCGGCATATTGCAATTACTCGTGATAGCAATTCTTCAATCTTTTAAATGTAGAAGAAACGACGCGTTTGTGAATACGTGTTTTTAAAAAACATTCATGCATTTTCTAAAGAAAGTAAAGGCAGTATGACATTGGCGCACCTCATATGTTGCGTAATTACTGATGCAGTATCGTATGATCGACGTGGTACATCGATTTCAGCAGAAATCTCGAAACCGGTCTTTTCAAACCGCTTATCACATTCGACCGAAATGTCAAACGATATCTGATAGAATCGCGAGACGGGCTTGTTCGAGCAGAACGAGCAGGTCGAGGGAATTCGGCGTTGAACGAGTGCCAGAAAAGCGAGGTGGATCGAAGATATCCGCGAGCGAAATTCAACGATCGCACGTGCGAGCAACGACGCGCGGAACGATGTCTTGCACATAGCCGCGAGTCTTTTTATTGTCACCGCGAGATAAATATAACGACTAAATCAGAGAGAGGGAGAAAAGGAGATAGCGCGTGGAATTTCACGCGAAAGCTGTAAGTTATTCGTTCGGAGCTCACCATCGGACTAGTTCTCTTCCCACACGAAATCTCGAGCCCCCCTCTCTCTCTCTCTCTCTCTCTCGCTTTTTATCGATCTCGTCGCTCGTCGAACGTTTATTTTCACATATGTATGTAAACGAATGCACCTTTAATTTTATCCGCGACGCGATATCTACAGCTGAAGTTCGCGCGGAAGAAAAGATTACCCCTTTTCCGGTATTGATAAATGATTGAGAGAAGATGCCGAAGAAATAATTGGCGAATTATCGGATCCAATTAAATATAGAAGCGTTAATCGAGACGTTTCGATGGCTCTCTTCATTTCAATTTTTTTTGCATTTTATGCCTTAAATCTTTACCTCGTATATTATTCAAATGAAGAACGCTACGCTGGGTGAGGTATATATCATGCCTCATCACGAATTTTTTAATCATATAATTTAATTAATTTAGTTAGGTGGTCTATAAAAATGCATTAGATTGCAATTTATATCTTTGAATCCTTATGCTACTATTTTATTTTAAATTGTCCGAAAAAATTGCATCGACTTTCAAGATATCATTATATTATGTACGTTTTAATCCACCTGATTTCCTATCACGGTCTTTTATCGTTTTTACATAATTTGAATTTTACTCAATTTCCTTGAAACTTCTTACATTTCCTAAAGATAAACTTTTCGAGGCGTGACACGAATCTTTTACACTCAATCCAATATTATTATTATAGGTAATCTCGATAAAAGTCTGAAAGATAGTATGTAATTTCTCATATGATTCAAAATAATAGGTATACGTATATATGTACAATGAAAAAAGATTATACTGCGGTAATAGAGAGATAGTATCGTCATTCTGCCTTCGCTTTAAAGGTGAATCGAGCGTTGACGTATTATCATAAACATCTCAGCACGCGGAAGTCGCGCGTTTATCTTCAGCCGCGGAGTACCGTCATTGCGTTATAAACTCTTTATGCAAACGCGCGCAGTGCATGCCACACTTCGTGATGGCTCGATTGAGAAGGGTGTACCTGATAAAACGTTACGCAAGTTTCTTATCTGCGACTGGTATCTGCGCTATTGTCGCGCTAGTTGACAATAAGCAGTAGCGATGTGACAATTTGACGATGTTCACGCACGTTATATTTTGCCTGCAGGCAGGCCAATCGGTGATAATTGCTATCTCGAGTGATGCCAGTAATGTAGTGTCGGTTAGTAACAATTAAACCGTAGCATGCGGTCGTACAAATCCTTGTGCCATGATTTTATTTTTAAGCCAGAAAGTTCCGACTTTTTGAAGAAATGCAAGAACAATATATTTTTTTTATGTAGGTACATTTTAATCCGCACACAATTACGCTTTCGTAAATCCAGAATCTTTCATTATCTTGTACACAAGTTGAAGACACAAGTTTCTCGGAATTTCTCTTAGATTTTACAGTGCTGAACTTTTCGAGGTGCAAATTTTCCAGTTAATCTAATATTACTATTTCTGATAAAGAGTTAAAAAAAGAGGAAATTTTTCATATAGTGCAAAGTATTAATGATATATGTATACATATATCCTTAATTGAAAAATATGCTGATAGATAAACCCGAGTGAAAAAGAACGTGTTTCTGTATCTTGTCGTATTTAAACATTTTTACTATGAGAGTGTTATATTCTTGGCGAAGCTATAGTTAGAACGTTTCGAAAATTTAGTGCAAATAACAGTTTCGATCCAATATATACATAAGCGATCTACGAAAACTTGCATAAATGTAGTTTACGAAAGAAAAACGCTGATTTTATACGGGGTATACACCGAAAGGTAAAATCAACCAACGAGGAGATGATGGAGGATAGAGTGAAGGTTTTAATTGCGGTCCGGTAAATAAAACATTCCAGAGGGCACGTATTATGGAACTTTTCGGAATGAATTCCGATCGAAATTATTCCGTTTTCCCTAGAAAAGACAATAGGAATCTAAGAATTAACTGAACAATTCCGATCGGAATCCATTCCGAAAAGTTTCATAATACGTGCCCTCCTCTGTTTGCAGCAATTTTTATTACCATACAAGCCAATTATAGAGACTGAAATTATAATTTTTAGAAACTACGTAATTCTCTTTGTGAAGCGGAATAACAATCGCGTTGAATGCCGGATCTTCTCCTTTGTTATCGATGCATTATATAAAAGTTCAAAATGTCGCGGAGCTTTTGCGTTTCAAACGTATCACAGCAGAATCTCTGACAATATCATTGCACATTCCTGCACAATCCGTTGTCGCGTGTTGTTACATTTACATGAAATACGAAGTACTTTGCGTTTTAACGTACACTTTGAACTTTTCTCTCGAGCAATGTCGAGGTAACTATCGTGATAAAAGTGATATAAGGAGTTGGGATAATATTATCTATAGTTCCATTTTTATTTTGCTCAAAAAGTAATTGACGTGTTTCATCTTTTTGACAACGGACCTTGTTTTGATACGCTCGTGTAATTTGAAATTGTTTGTGTAGCCCTGCGAGTTTTTCGACACGACTCGCTAAGACTCTACGTGAAATTTGTTTCAGGACGATCTCCTAGGAATGACACTATGAAAGGTGAGTGAACAAATAGCCTAAGGCCAAAAGGATGTTATATAGGATACTATATTTAAAATAAAAACTGTTTTTTCGGAAACCATTAGTGATATAAAATTCCTTTTTCGTGTTTTAAGATTTCTTGAAATCTTTTATAAGTAAGATATTGTTATCGGATTTTTTTAATAGAAAAATAGGACAATTAAATCTGACATTTTGTTGGAAATTTTAGATAATACTGTAGATAGAATATCATGTAAAATATTTTCTTTTGACCTCACCTTGATATTTTTGCACGTAAAATGATAAGTTAATGTATGTGAAATACAATTACATTAAAGAAAAACGTTCGGTTCCATTTAATTCGGCGTTATTTAAGTTGTACAATTATTAAAGTGGAAACCCTTGTTAATATAAATTAAGTTTAAGTCGTAATAAATTTTTAATATATTTTAAATTTGGACTTAAGTTCGTGGACTTAAATTTAGCCGATATGAAATTGTCAAAATTATTTTAAAACTTTCTTTTACAACGACAAGCACAAAGCAGTTCTGAAAATGACATTCTGTTTATAGTATTTGTCGAACCACGCTATAGAAACGGCGGGTTAAAGAATTGAAAGGTATATTGCGTTTTACTTGGATCCAACGTCTCGCTTACTATATATAACAGGCTTCAATTTTAAAATACCAAGAAGGGGATTTTATTTCTAACATCCTATTTTCCAGAAAACAGCTTGCGATACTTTTATATCATCACCCTGCGTAAAAGTGACATGAAAAGACGCGTTCACTCGACAAGTGTTCGCGTCAAACCGATATACATGTCTCCCGTCATGTAAAATGAGATGATGTATACCGTGACAACGTTACGTATGATAATGCACAGTCGAGTTACATAAAAATTCGTTATATAAACTCGACGATGTTTGCGTTCGTCGAATATTTGAGAAATAGCGGCACGATTTGCAATTCTCCGTTTACCTAGCGCGATGCACGTGTACGTTACTCCTGATATTCCTGTTTTAATTTTGTATGTACGCGTATCTCACAGATGTAAAATCGGGCTCCAGGCGACGTGATCGTTTGCCAGCTAAATATTCGACGAATGCAAATACGAGTTTTGGTTGCATACGCATAGGGCATTATCATGTCGGCCTTTTTTCAAGTCACTCAACCTAAAGTAAAGAAAATAATATATTACGGGTCATGATCATATATAATCAATATCCGATTTCGTTCCGGAGCCGGTCTTTTATTCCGTGTCCGACGCGATCTGGAAATTGGTCCGTTACGACTCCCTTCAGTCCCGTGTATATTCGTTCGTCGTCTCCGTGGTTATGCATCAAAACGACACAGGAATATTAATTCTTTTCTCCCGGAATAAAAATTATTCAAAATATCTTTAATATTACTTTTTTAATGAGGCCCAGACTGTTTCAACATTATATGCCCCGTTTTCTGCCATGTTTTGATTATTATATTGACGCTGCTAACAGGATGGTTCTTCTTGAACTGTGTAGATGTTAATAATCGCACAAAGCATTGACAAAGCGTGTTGGCTCATATTTTTTTCAATGGTCACATCGAAGAGATGTTATATATTGCCAGTCAGTCGATTAAGTTGCTTATTTTTTAATTTTTATGTTAAATTGCCAATTATATCGTCAGTTAAAATCTTTGATTTTGCAAAAAATATGTCCGCGAACGGATTTATTGACTTTGCTGGCTATAAACAAAGCAAAATGCGACTATTCACGTTTACCTAATCCACTTTCATGGGAAAGCTGGAAATACATTTTACGATCCGCCTAGAAACATTAAAATAGTGGTTACTTTCCGCCCGCTGTACCGGTTAAAAAGCATCAATTTTCTTCCCTAGGGAGGAAAGTAAGCCCTAGCGTGAAATTGGCCACTTTCGCCCCTCTCTACAGGCATGGAAAGTCGAACTTTCCGTGGAGGTGTTGTGAAAAATATATTGTTTATCATGAAATTAAAGGAGAACTTTACTCCATACAGTTAGCACGATACGTTCTACTTCTGTACGCTGTCGTACATGTACGCATGTTTACTGGTCAATTATCTATATGCGCAGGAAAAGCTCACGACTCGACCATACAAGGTTTTGCGAAGCAGTACCCCGGCTGTACACTATATACCAGGAAAAAGTCGGGAGGTAGGTTTATAATGGTGCTATATACAACATTCATGTTATAAAGCATAATTCAGATATGCAGTGTCTCTTTACGTTTTCTCGCTACGTGAAAGTAATTTTTTCCTTTATTTTAATTAGGAGTGTTGTAATTATTTTAATTATTTTAATTTGAGGATAATTGAGAGGATTTAATTATTTTAATTATTTTAATTTGAGTTACGATAGAACTCAGTTGATTTGATAGACCTCAGATGTCTGTACGATTTATCTTTCCATTAAATTGACTTCTTCCGTAACGGTAAAAGAGCTCTTAGAGCCATGGCACATAGAAAAACTTAAGATTGTTCCATTAGTGATGCTAATTAACAAATTGCCAGTCTAGCTACGATTTTCCGCTGGATTCGATGGGCGGAAAATACAAATGAGTTGCACTTATTTTCGCAGTCATGAAACTTTTTGTACTACTTAACATTATCATAAAACTTACTAAAAAAGCAGTCTGGCTGATCGAGGTATGGAAAGTGAGTCTGGCCATTTTTCGATAAATCCGTCGAATGAAAAATCAGGTCGATTTCCGGAATACGTTGCACTTATTTTCGCATTAACGAAATTTATTATACTAACTAATATTATATAAATTGGGTTGAAGTACCGAAAATGCATTATACGTTTAATGAAAGATTTAACGAAAGGTATGTTCATTTAGGAACGGCGGTCGCTGGGGGATCGAGATCAGGTCGTGGAATTTTATTGAGGACCCTCGTGTTTGTTTTCCTGGCTACGTTCCTCTGGCTTCAGCTTCACGTGATCAGTTTGACGGGTCGAGATGATTCCGGACAATCGTCAACGAACGAGACGCTTTTCTCCCTCGTGCCTCAAGAGTTGCACAGGTAATCTTGCAAGTTCCGTAGAATTATCTTTAATGCCGTTATCAACATTTATAGTATAAATATTGTTATTGATATGTGACATGCGCGAGCTTAATTGAAAAAATATATATAAAGTATAGGTTGTGTTATATGTTGTATAATTTTTTATTTTTTAGTTTTATATATATCTGATATTACTTTCTTTAAAAAATTACATTAAACAAATCTGTTTTTTTTTTATAAGGTGTTACTATTATTCGTAAATTACCTCTTTTAAGGGAAAGTTTTTAATTGCTGAAAATAACGTTAATAATTACCTCGATAATTATTTCATTTTCTGCCAACATTCGGTCTTTTGTTTTCAGATTTTTAAAGGAGGGACGTAACGCATCGACAAGCCTGGTGAATTCTAGCTCGGGAGCCCTCACGGACTTAGAGATTACGGAAATCCGTCATAAAATCGAGCGGGCGAATGCGGAGCAAAAAGTATACAACGAGGAGGCGTTCGGGCCGTTGGCCAACGACGCTCCAATTATAGTTATCCAAGTGCACACGCGGCTCACTTATCTGCGCCACCTTATCGTCTCACTGGCGCAAGCTAAGGACATCGAGCAGGCTTTACTCGTATTTAGCCACGACATTTGGCACCCGGATATCAACTACCTCGTTCAAAGCGTCGACTTTTGCCGGGTCATGCAGATCTTCTATCCGCACAGCATACAGACTCATCCCCATACATTTCCCGGCGAAGGACCCAACGACTGTCCGCGAAATATTCGCAAAGAACAGTAAGTCGAGAACATTGTCTTCGCCATTTGCGAATCTATCGAACGACTACCCTTGAATTCGTTAAATTTAATTCTGCCTCTCTTTCGCGAATCGCAGGGCCTTAAATTTAAAATGCACCAACGCCAAACATCCGGACTTGTACGGCCACTACAGGGAGGCGAAGTTCACGCAGACCAAGCATCATTGGTGGTGGAAAGCGAACAGGGTGTTCGATCAACTTTCGGTGACGAGAAACCACACCGGGATGGTCCTCTTCCTCGAGGAGGACCATTACGTCGCCGAAGATTTCCTACACGTGCTCAGACTCATGGAGCGCACTTGCAAGCTCAGTTGCGAGAGATGCAACGTTCTGTCGTTGGGTACATATTTAAAGACGTACAACTATTTTACGGATTTTAGTCGTAAGGTGAGAACTTCTCCGTATCTTACCACACATTACACTCGTAATTTTGCTTTGCGCGATGTACCATGCACAGAGTAAGGACGGTACGAATATACCGGGCGGGCATATACGTTAACGAGAGCGGCACATTTACAGGCGATCGACAATGCGTAGACGAATCTGACGTTTGTTTAGCGACTCACACGCTATTTCATTTCTTCCATCATAATTAGGCGTATACGACAACGGCCGATTTTCTCACTGGCGCACGAGTACATTGTTGCTGAGCGCTTTTGTAGCGTGACCGAGTATCTGGCAAAATTAGCGCGAGCATTACCATCCCCGATGAAACGCGATCCCCCCTTCGCTTTCAAACAAGATATTTTTAATTTTTCTCACAGCGTATTTTTTTTTCTTTCTCTCCGATTTCGACACGCAGAGAGATCTCGGTAGGCGGAAATATCATGTCGTTGCGCACCGTTGCACGTTTACGACGTTAAACGTATCCGACCGTTATCATATGTTCACCATTAGTATGTCTGTGTCGATGTTTCACGCACGCCCGATCCGTTAGTTCCTCGGCGTCGATAGCGCTCTGCAGAAGGAGTTGCTCCGTGGATTAAAGCGGCAAGAGGTATCGGCGATGGCGCAGAGGCAGCAAATCGGCAACGGATTCGGCGGCATCGTCACCGTCCCCGGCGGTGGTGGCGACGGCGTCAATAACCCCGGTGTTAACGCCGCCGGAATCGGTAACAGGAGTACCGATGGTGGTGGCGGCGGCGGCGGCGGCAGAGGCATCGGCAGCGGCGGCGTGTCGTCTACCTACTATCAGAACGCGCGCACGATGCAAGCGGCGCCCGGGTGGGCCTTCCAACTTCTGCCCAGCCTCTACAACCATTATCAGAAGGTTCTCCGAACCCACGAATCCCGCCCGAGTAACAGCAACCAACCGCCTGCTCGTCATACTTTGGTTCTTTCTACTCGCCTGGCCTCGCACCATCTCTCCCTTTTCTTTCTTTTGCTTCGCCTTCCGCCGTATTAGGAAAGTGCAAGTAGTCAGCCTCCCTCCATCTTCCCCCTCGGTAAACTTTGTACATTGCCAAATTTTGCACGGCTCGCTTCCACCAGTTCGCATCGATCCAACCAGCAAAGGACGCATTGCCTGGCGATCGATTAGTGGCTCCGGCTGCTTGACGTTGAATTAGAGGACCGGAAAAAGCGCCCTTTTGTCTGTAGAAAGTAGCGAATTTTATCCGAACTTCATGAACGTAACATATCCATTCAATATTCAACACTAGCATGTTCTTACCATGCCAAATGCAATAGGTGGAACGCCCCTGTAGACGAATTTCCATTTCCTCCAAGCAGAATAGTGCACGCTCCGAGCATCCATCACCGTTACATGCACGATACAAAGTCATAATACAATCGGCCCGGTTGTTACCGTGAGCGTACGAAGTATCTTCGCATGCATGGCTGAAGTCACAAGCTGTCCCTTTGACAAGAATAACCGGCAATTCTGGATCCTCAAGTCCAGTGGAATGTAGCAAGAGACATTTGCGACTGAAATTCTGACTTTGTTTCAACTGTTCGCTTTAGTTATAGACACGTAGTCTGGATTAGAATTCCCTCATCAGTAGATTTTATGTGATGTAAGAGACACGAAGAAAAAGAAATCGCGAAGTTTTCTTTTCCATCGGTGCTCGATAACGATGATCTTCGTTCTGTTGGGACAGGCGGAAGTGACTCCGTGGATATCCAGCAAGCACAACATGGGCATGGCGTTCAATCGCGTCACGTGGAACAAGCTGCGAAAATGCGCGGCCCAGTTTTGCTCGTACGACGACTACAACTGGGACTGGAGTCTGCAGTATATCGCGCAAACGTGCGTACCGTCCAGTCGGGGCGCCGGGATAGCGCCTCGCGCTGAATCCGGATTGATCACGATGACGATGAGGGCTCCGAGAGTCTTCCATATCGGAGAATGGTGAGTATCAGCTCTTCGCTTATCTCATCATAAATGAGAATTAAGCTCGTGGCAACATCCTCCACGCATCTTCCTTCATTAAACCTTAATTTGCGAGCCCTAACGCGATATTAAGATTATTGCCGCTAATTCGATGTTTTCTTTTACAGTGGGGTGCATCACAAGAAGAATAACTGTGAATCAACGGCGGTGATAGCGAAGGTCCAGAACGTCTTGAATGCGGCGCGCAATCATCTCTTCCCCTCGCAATTAACGTTAACGATCGCCGGAACGGCGAAGAAGACGAAACTCCGAAAGGGCAATGGCGGATGGGGAGACGTTCGGGATCATCAGCTTTGCTGGAACATAACCATATATCCAGATCTGGTCTTGCCTTGAGAACTACAAACGATATTGATTATGATTGGTTCCAATACGATCGTGATACGAAGCGCCGATTAGTGAATAATAGTCAGGGTATCTATCGCGGCTATTCTATCACGGTAATCCAAGGATATTCCATTCGACGATATTGTTGTAATGGAATGTTTAAGGATGTCTAATAGGATGATGGATTACAGGAGAATCCCTCATCGTTCTACGAATCGGTTTCGAATTGCGCTGAACGTATTACCGTCGCTGCCAGTCATGATTAAAGGCGATTGTAAGACCGCTGTCACTGCCACGAACGGGAGATTTCTTGTGCATATAGAAATGACTTGTAGACGTTTCTTCGAGACAAAACGTAATATTGTATATGCAGTAGACGAGAGAAGACATCGGTCGACTCGACAGTGAGCTCAGATTGGTGCTATTCTGAAAAAAAATGCAGCTTTTTGTGATATATTTAGTTAACCAAAATTATGTGTATTATATTGATATAAAACAGTGAAAACACCGAAAGCATTGAGCAGGAGCCGCAAGTGAATTAGTGAAAAATATATTTCGCGAAAAAAGGTATTCGATTGAAGCGCGTTATTATAATATTGACGAGAAAATTTATAGAAAGATTTATTTATTCCATTTATTTGTTGCGCTGTCCATCAATATAGTGTGATAAAAGCGTTGGTAATATAAGACGTCGCGTTTCTTCAATTACGTTTTGAAGCGACGCGCTGCGCACTCGCTCGAAGGACGAGTATTCTCAAGGACTATGCGGGAGTATGAGAGACGGGTGCTCGATTAGATTGAAACATACATTATCAATATTCTAAAGACCTACGAGAAATGGCCAGCGAAAATGGCAACATGTACGTATTTAATTTCCATGTTGCTTTAAAGGCGATATATATATATATATAGAGGAAGGAAGGCTGCACCCTGTACTTCTGTAATGATGGAATTAACTTTCTGCTTCCCGCGGTTTAGCTTCTGCTCTTTTTAAGATATTACGCTCGACAAGGGGCGTTTATCAGGTTCGTAATCTCAATTACGAATTGCGCTCATCATATTCTAGTCAATGTGTATAACATAAGCCGCAGGTATTTAATAATCGATCGTAGAGAGTAAGCTCGTAAAAATTAAGAATTCACACGTACTACTAGTGATACGCCCTCAAAGGCGTAGTAACGTCATGTAACGACCTCGGGGATACGAACGTAATGAATGTCTCATGTACCTTTTATATTTATAACAATAAAACAACAGCAACGAAAATAAATAGAATCTGTTGAAAGCGGTCTCTATCTGCTGGTAAGTAATTATTTCATTTACTTCTGCTGTCTTTAATTATATTTTTTCAGAAATGCATAAAAAATATGATTTGCCAAAAGATTTCATAAAAATTAGATATAAATAATTATAATTTTATTTATGACTTTCTTGTATCAAATAATGACATAAATTTGCTCTTCGTATAATATAATTCCAATAGAATATACATATGCGAGTAGTAATGCAAGATTTTTAAAATTAGATATAAAATTTATGTTTGTATTTAGTTCTAAAAAGATTTAATGCGTATATACTGGTTAATTAAAGATTCAAACGCTTATGATAACCGGGCACATTGTCATCGTATTCCGCCACCATAAAGTTACCAGCGATCGGGCCCTCCAAGTTGTATTTTTCCGCAAACTTCTTTATGGAGAACCTCTTTCGTTGACTTCCGTCCCTATAATCAGATGATAAAACGTGCTATCAAATATCCGGCTGCACGATCCATGTTACGCCGTCAACGCATTCGCTCACCAAGTGCTCAATCTTCTTTCGTCGAAGGTGATTGCGCCCTGATTTTGTTTATAAATGAGAAACACGTAGCGGTGTTTGCCAGTGTTTTTCGGCGGCGCAGGACCGACGTATTCCGCCAGGACTTCGCCTTTAGCTATGTTCTCTTCCGGTATATTCCCAACGAGCCAGTGTCGGAATTCTCGATTGTATCCTCCCCTCCTCGGTACATCAGGATCTATAATAAGACACGTCCGCTAAGATATGCAAGAATTTTATTTAAAAAAAATATATATTTACCAAAATAACGAAATGATTGGAAACATACAAGTCAGAGACACACTAGTAACATGATTCTTAAATGTTTGCGTATTGCAACGATTCTCAAACGGCACAAACGTCCTGCATATTTTACATAAGTCTTAGCTTGACAATTAACATGCCAGACAATCTGCGCGTCGCCAAGTAATGGCGGTGGAGAAAACTGGTTTCCGAGAACGGTGAAAGTTGAAGTCATCGAGGATAGCGCGTCTTTATGCTTATTTGTCTGTCTCGCGGTTTACGAAACCCCCTCGCAGCAAGAAAGCAAGGCGATCTCTCATTTGAATTGCTTTTAATTTTTTACCTTGGAATCTATCCTTGCAAGTGCATTTGAATACTTTTACAATCAATTAATTCAAACGTTTCAAGTCTCACCCGTTAAGACGAGCGTGTATAGAACTCCGCCTTCGTGTTTATAGTGTATTTCTGGTATTTCATGAGTTTCAGTCGGCGTCAGTTCGGTTCCCAAATCGACTACCTTGTTGCCGTATTTTACCTACGTGATATAAAGTCATTTTCAGATAGATACATATTATGCTGTAAGATAGAACGATTAATCTATTAGTCCACTCATATCGATAACGAATCCATATTCGTAAGCATTTAGAAAAAAGTCTTGGTGTAAGAAATACTATAAGAAATACGTTAACATCTTAGTTATATAATAAAAATGTCAGAAAAATTTAAATGATACATTAGAAATCTCTAAATTTGATCATGAAGAGTTGATTACGATTTCAAGATAAGTTTTTAATCTTAGCCACTTAACTTTAAATGCCCAGTTTTAAAATATGTGAATAAATTTGCAGTTAATAAATAATAAAGTAATAAAATGAATAATTAAATTAACTAAGTTACTAAATTATAAAATAAAATAATAAATAACTTAGTCAGTTAAATTTTTGTTTTGCAAATATCCATTCTCGCTAATACATACCTCGATCTTCTCGATTGGTGCTTTGTCTATGATGTCGGGTTCGATTTTCGCCTTCTTGAATTCCGATTCCACATCGCCTAACGAAAAACCAACGACACAGAGAAGAATTCCTGAAGATACATATAAAAATCACCAAATATTACTCACTGAAACGCTAAGATGATTCTTATCAAACATCGCGAGTTTCTCTAAAATTAATATAAAGCAACAGAATCGAGACGAACCTGATACCAAATACTTCATTTTCGGTGACACTGTTTCCAGCAAGCTGCAACAGTGATATTAAGAAAACCGGTAAGAGACAGACCGTTTTATTGCTAGACGTATCCCCACCAACTTGTGTGTTAGAAGGCCGTTCCTGCCTTTCTCCAGTATCCGTGTGTTTATTGCTAACATATACAGCGTTTATGTGGTCAAGATTTTTCCTGAGAAAATTTGTTATATCACAGATCAAGATTAGTTCATACAATATGTACGAAGATATGAACATATAACAAGACGTAAACAGGAAAAAATTTGAACGCGAGTTTTCTTCGAGAAGATTTAAAGTAACTTTCATATCATATTTTTAACGTTGGTATAGAAGCTCTAAATACTAAATATTTTTTAGTATCTTCCGTTTATTTTCTTATTTTAGTATTATGTAAAATACTTTTATATATTAGACATTATATTAGACGTGTAGGTAATTATTTAGAATACGTTAGACACTGAGGATTTAAATTAGTAAGAGAAATATCGCAGGTGTTAATAAATTTTCTACCTCATATAATAAATAATAAAATTAGCGCGTGATCTGAAAAGTTTATGACAGATTTGATCTTGAATTTATAAGTAAATTACACTTGATTGGAGATAAGAAATCTATTTATTATTTTCTTAATTACAACAGATACAGGCCAAACACTATAATACAGTGGAACAGTATCATGCGTATTTATTCAACAAATAGTTGGATATACATCGCTAGGCGTAAACATGTGTACCATCGTAAATGTTATTGTATGCATTGTAAAAAATCAACCCTCGAGTTGCTTATAGAGAATCGGCACGTAGTCGTCGTACTCCGCCTGATACATGTTACCGGCAATCGGATCGCCGAGTTTGTATTTGGCAGCGAATTTCCTGATGGAGAACTTGCCGCGGTTGTCACCGCTTCGATTGGTCAAGCGTTTCTCGTCGAAAGTGAGCTTGCCAGGTTGTTTGTACAACAAAAATACGTATCGGTGAAGGCCTGTACCCTGCGGAGGTCCGGAACCGATGTACTGAGACAGAGTCTCTCCTTTAGACACATCCGATCCAGGAATATTGCCTACTAGCCAGTGATGCCATTCGCGGAATTTAGGATTCTGTCTGCTTGGAGCATCGGGATCTGTTTAAATACGAGAACAGGGTAGATAGAGCACAGAGCTGAACAACTTATCAAATTATAAATTTACCGGTGAAGAACTCAGAGCGAGAGTTGAACGAGAACTACTTTAAATACGTTATTTCTGTCAGAATAACTTCTTTCCTTCATAATTCCCTTAAAATAACAAATAATCACAAACCTCTTTCATTACTTATAAGTATTATAACTTATGGAAAGAAATCAGAGATCAAAATCAAAAGTTTTCCAGACTTTTGAATGTTTACAAACATAAAGAAAGATATTTCAAGCATAAATAACTTACACAACATCATAACTCAGGTATGATTGTAGCGTTAAAGCAAATCTTATTAAAAAAATGAAAAAAAATTGTAGATCACCCTCTCGCTCTGAAGTCTTTGATGAAAAACATATGAGTTACGGACCAGTCATGCACAAGGTGTAGAACGCATTTGCCTCTCCGTCCCACTGAACAGTGGGCTGATCCTTGACCAGTGTCGGAGTGAGCACCTTGCCAATCTCAACACCAAGATTATTGGGATAGGTAACGTTCAGGACGCTGGCGGGCACCTTGTCCACCACATCTGGAATAACTTCGTGGGTCTGCAGAGCCTGAGCCATGGATGACAGTAGACGTGTTCCCACCACTGATGCGATTCCTGCAAAATCCATTCATCCATTAGTTTATCAACCATCGTCAACGAGGAATCGAGGACACTTGGTGACACAGTGGGCAATGTTTACACGCAGTAACGCGCGTAAACGTGGTCCACTGCGCCATCAAATGCATCTTCGCCGGGATGCGAGCGGGAATCGAGGCGACGACGCGACGTCGAGCGGAATTGGAACGTCCAATCGGTCCAATTCAGTACCCAAACATAGGATCGCGGCGCGGATTTCGTGACGTAGCACCATTTTGCCAACGATTCGCGAGCGAGTGACGGGAACCTCGTCTCGCTCTCGCGTGGCCTCGATTCCCGGCCGCGTAAACCGGCTGCGTCGCACGCGCGCGCGCGTTGTAAATTGCGATCAACTAATCACAACTAATCGTAAGATTAATCGCGATAGTCTGCGACATTACTCGGGACGAGAAGGCACACGGACATGACCGGTACGCGCGCTCGCCGGTACACAATTCAGGCAAAACGTACGGAAGACGAACTAGCCGGTGGAATGTGCTGGAGTCACGATTACCCCTCTCGTCGTCCTCGCCGATGATAGCGATTTATGTAACCGCTCGTTATCGGCCGCCGATTATCCGCCAGCCAGTGACTTTCCGCGTGACTCGAGAAAAACGATACAATATTTGCAATAAACGCACTTCTTTTTATTGATTTTAGGTTTCTAATACACCCAGTACACGTGACTCGAATTAGCTTCTCTGCGGACAGCGATGAAAGAAAAGAAAGAAATGAAATGAGTCGATAACGAGAGAGATCTGCGATCTGCCGATCGCGATAAACAGTAGAATATCGGTTGGAACGAAGGCTCTTATTTTGAAACCGTCGATCGCGAGTATATTCTCCACGAATTCGTCCTCTAGATTTGTATGAGCTTAAAAGGGAAAGGGGATCTCTTGTTAATCGAGATTCGACAATGATTCTTGAAAGAGAATATTGATGTACTTGTGCTTGGAACGAGAGATTGAGATTTTCGAGCAATTCGCGATCGGAGAGGCGATTCTGGCAAAATTTCAGGAGAGGAACAGGAAATAGATCGTGGTGCTTTCTAGTCGATCTCAAAATAAACTTTAACAGAATGTTGAATTTCATTGTTTTACTTTTAATTAATCTTTGCGAAAATTTTTGAGTCTCTTTCGCGCTTTTATTATTAATCCCACGGATTAATGATAATCATAGTTAACAGCAGGATATCGTAGAGACAAGATAACATGTCAAAATTGAAAAAAAGTAATTTATTAATAAATTTTTCTTTTAAATCGAGCAACTCGAAAATCAAAGTCGCGAAATATTCTTCAAAAGAATGTTTTGAGCGCTTCTGCATTTTTATGCTGAAACCGGTGAGCTTATTACGTAATCGATAAAGCTAATATTTTTATCGCGTTGCAACGAAACTAATTTATTAATTATTTATCATTTCATTGAAGCGCGAGCAGATTGCTGAAAGTAGAACGAACAGACTCGAAACGTCGGACGTGGATAGGCCGCCGGGAAACGTGAATATCCAGAATTTCTTCGTCAACAGCCAATCACTCTTCTCGACGACGCCTCAGCGCGCCTTACGATCTGACTTCGAGCCACCTTCGAGCTAAACGTATTTGCCACAAGGTCGATCACCTTCTCTAGCCTCCTCGATGGACGCATTCCAAAACATCCGTTCGCGTAGAGCTCCACTACTCCACTCTGCTCCGCTCGCTTGCTGTCACTGGAAGCTGGTCGTATTGTCCTCCGAAAGGAAACAGGTGCCAATAATTGAAGAAGAAGAAGAAGAAGAAGCTAGAGCTCGCCGTTAGCGAGGTTCGGCCGACGAGCGACGCGGAGCGGCCGGGGTTCCCGATTCGCGGGATCGACTTCCATCGGTGCTCCGGATCGGCGAGAGCGATCCACGAATGATTTCCGTGAGTAGGAGTGGGCGTACCAGCGGGGTTCCAAGCGCTAAGCCAAGGAATAATAGTTCCACAGGAGTGACAGGAGTAGTTGGGAGCACCCAGAGGCTGTCCCGGAGCATTATCTTCTTCCGGAAGCTTCTTCTTCTTCTTCTTCTCCTTCGCTGAAAGAGGAAGAAATGCTTCCAATCTCCTAGAGGAAGTTTATACAAGCTGTACCGAGAAGTGAAGTCCCGAAGGAACGCGACGGAGGAGGATGCTCGCCGACGTGGAGGCGTGAGGCCGCGAATTATGGAGTCGACGAGCCACAACGTGCTCCTCGGCAACGGTGGTGAACGCGCGCGCCTCCCCGGGGACCCCTCGTGACGTCGCCGAGCCCCAGGCAGGCAGACATGCATCAGAACCGGCGGAAGAAGAAACGGGTGAACTACGGGGTGAGGGCGGTCGAGGTGGTCCGCGGCGCGAAGGGCTTCGGCTTCACGATATCCGGCCAGCAGCCGTGCATCCTGAGCTGCATCGTGCAGGGCAGCCCGGCGGAGGGTGCCGGGCTGCGTGCCGGCGACTATCTCGTCGCCGTCAACGGCCACAACGTCAGCAAGGTGCCGCACGACGACGTGGTGCAGCTGATCGGCAGCTCCAAGGGCATTCTGCGGCTGCAAATCGCCGAGAACTATTACTCCGACTCCTCGGACGAGGAGGGCCTGGCCACCGTAAGATCCAAGCCCAAGTACGCGCACAAGCCGCGGGCCGCTAACGCGAGTGCTTTGCAGTTGCAATGCAGGGCGGCGAAGGTGGTCAGGGATCTGCAGAGCGGCGCGATGTTCAACGCGGTGGCCGACCTGGTGGCGCCAGCAGCACCCGAGTCAGCTAAAAGTCAGTACAATTATTCCGGCCCGCATTATCGCTGGAACATGACGAGCCCGCTCCCGCCACCGCCACCGCCGGTCTCTCACAAGCGCGACTCCGAGAAGATCGTGCACCGAACGGTCGTCGGTTATCTCGGTACTATCGACATACCGAACCAGTTGCATCCGTCCTCTATGATGCAGGTACATCCCCGACACGCTCAGAATGAATAATACTTTGCTGATTATAATGCTTCATCGGTTGTAAATTTTATTGTGCAATTTAATTGTAGTAAATTGATGTAAGAAACATGTGGAATTGCTCTGAGATTTATTTTATACCGTATAGAATACATATAATACAGAAGTAATGGCAAAATTCAATATAAACTTTATTCTTATTGCAGGTTTTGAGAAAATGCATTAAAAGACTGAAGGCCGAGAAGCGGAATCCAACTACCGTTCTTCTCACCATTCACGTTGCCAACATTAAGCTCACCAATTCGGAGAATCGCGTTATCGCCGAGTACCCTTCGTATCGGATAATATTCTGCAACTCCTTTTCCGAGCAGGACAAGCAGTATTTCGGAATATTAACCAAGTCCATGAAGAACACGGACGATATTGTCTCAAACTCGTGCCACGTTTTCACTATTTATTACAAGTTGATCGACCACGAGGTGCACTCCAATGCGTGTAACGTGTTCGGATTTATGTGTACAAAGTCGTCAGAGTTAAACGTCTGCCAGGAGTTCCCCGATAGTTGTACGAGCCTCATCGGTGCCATACAGACACTGTATATATCCGATTGCACGAATAGGGAGACGAGTCCTTACAACGAGGCACGCATACGCTTGGACGCCGCTTCTCCTCAACCGAGCAACATTAGCACGTCGACCGCTCATTCGAGCAACAGCGATTCCGGAATTGGTTTTAAGGATGATTACGGCAGCTGCTCGGGTAAAAACACGAACGACTGCGAACGAAGAAGGCAATACTCCAATATGCAATATAGGGTACTTTCTATAAATTAGTCTATTATATTCTGTTGATGCTATCTCTCTCTACCTTATAAATTCGGTATCTAAATTTTATTAATTTACCATCTGAGCGACGCTGTAAATATCTTCAAATTAAGTTAAATAGGAGGGAAAGGGGAGCAGAAATATGAAAATACAAGTTTTGTCCGACCAAATTTTATTTATAACTTTAATGTAACTTTGTATCTTGAAATTCCAGATATTTGTTAAACTTTTAATAACTTAGAAATATAATTTATCATATTTTATACATGATAAGTTTTAAAATAAATAAATATTAAAAGTTTGTCATTTGCTCGATTCATTCTGTGATGTAGCATTCTATCGTCATTCCTGGCTCACGATTAATTTATTTGCAGAATGTAAGCGGGCGATTATCCAGAGAACCTGTCAATGAGGCTGCGGGACACCGATTGACAGTTCGCGCGACCTCGGAGGCCAGATTGTGGAACGAAGAACTAAAATTCGACCCTTCTAAAGGTAACTCGGCATGGCAGTTCGAAACATTGTGCGACAAAAATCGCGGCTTCCGCTATAATTTTTGGAATTCCTTTCTTCTTCTTTCTCCTTTCTTTTTTTTTCTTTTTTCCGGATCTGTCCGAAATGACAATTGATGGCAGAATTCGTTCAACTTTGAAACTGAATAAGCGTGAATGTAGCAGCGATGGTGGGGAACTATACGAAATGTGCTTTTCACAGAGATGCGGCACGTGGCGGGGAGTGGGGAGGGTACGACCACCACCTGCGCCGGAACATCTGCCCCTGCTGCGACGGCACGCACCATGTTGGCCAGTACGTCCGTTGGATCCCTCGCGTCCGTTTGTACCACGGCGCTGCTCGACGGCATCGAGGACGCCGCGGAGTCGTCTAAGGTCGCGTCGACGGAGGGACTGAAACGTCTCATGGACACCACGAACAAGCTCAGCCCGAAGGTGTACTGCGGCCAGGTCACCAAGTCGCTGGTGCACAGCTTGGAGGACATCAATTCCAGCATGGAGTACGCGCGGCCGCCCTACTGTCATTCGTATTCCGGCAAGTCCGACAAGCCACGTCCTTGGGGGAGTCTGCAGGAGATACGGAATTTTCGCAGCAGCGTCTCGGACAAGTGCATAGTGAGATATTTTTTTTTCGTTTAATTCAATCTGTCGTAGTTCTCAGAAAATTTGTTCCATCCGTTTCGCCGATGTACATAAATCTGTCTCTCAGAAGCAATTTGCGTTTCCTGACACTTTCGCAAATTGTTTTGTAATAGTCAATATTTTCTAATTCCTGCATGCCGTCGAAATCTTTTATTCTCATTTGGTGAAAAACGAGAAGTGAATTCTGAACATGTATCCAGTTAAATATTTAGAATCCATTTTTTGAAATGCATTTATTTATTTATTTTGAATTATACGATCTATAATACGTTGCTTTTCTATTTCGAGTTTGAAGAAGTTTTATCGATTTTATAATTGCATTACATTCTTAAATCTAAATCGCATTCCTTGAAAATACCGTGTATAAAGTTATTTTAATTTATCATTATAATACCGAGGGTCAATGTATCTTTTCACGTCAATTAGCGAAATGTGCGCGAGATCGTATCTTTCCCCCTCGTTTCTCACGAGTTCTGATTACTTCCGAAAACATATGCATCAGTAACAACTAACATTAACGCTCCCGTAGGATTTGTCGTCGCGAACGATTTCCGGTCCCTCTCGTCTACTCGTTATTCACGGCTGCGTCATCGTTTCCTGCCCGCCTCTGATTTGCGCTCGTGCACGCACAGGCAAGGGGTCAAGTGAAAACGAAACAACCAGAAACCAGATCGGCGGTTCTCTGCGAAACGCGTTCCCGCGTTTTACTTACCACACGCCACACGCATGCGATTACTTTATTTGGTATATACAAGCGTATCCGTCGCTTCTAGGAATGGGATTACAAACTGATGCAATAGATACTGTTCGTCGAATCTGGTTCGCGTAGTACAAATTTGCACAGGCTATCTCGGTGATCGTGTATTTCCTCTCTTTCGAAAAATCCTCCGACGGATTCAAAGTAATCACCTCGTAGTAAAAATTAATTCGGTAATGATTAATTCTTTTTCTTATAATTTGGAATGTTGAATATCCTTGTCTAAATTAAAATTATTTCGAAGTTAACAGAAAAGTTAAAAAAATGGAAATTATAATTTAGTGATTTCTTACGATTATTGGTGATTTTGTAAAATGATAGATGAGAATATTTAATCTAGAATATCTGTAGACAGCAACAAGCTAAAACATTACAATTCGCAGAATAACATAAGTTAGCATAATGGATTGAAGAGGATTGAGTTGCTAAACTTAAATCTGCGTGCTGAAAATAGCTACGTTGCAACCAACAACGTCTAGAGTAACGTTAAAAAGAACGTTCCCGCAAACTGAGGTTGATGCACCTCCTTTAGGTGCATGAATAGATCTTACGATGATAGATGCAGGGTCGGGGGCCGTATAGAACCTGTTTGTTCCTTACGCTTAGAATTTGCCAATCTTTCTCACAATATCTGTTACAGACAACTTTTATTAATATTATAGTCATATACATATATCATCGAAAACTATTTTAAATATTATTTATCTCATTATCATTGAATTATACTGTTTGTATAGCGAACCCAAGCTGACAGCTTATATATAAATTAATTGTATTGATTCTATTGAAGAATTGGAGGAACGTTATATCTCTTATCCCCAAGGTAAGGGTTTTATTTAACATTTTATTTTAACGAAGCTGTTAATCGTGCAAAATTACACCTATTAACATCGCGAGAAGGTAACTCCATTCTACGCCTTGATCCTCAGATCTTAATCAATTCGTATTCCTTACACAGCTCATTTATCCAACACACCACTCCGCTACTGCATTCACAAATCCTTCCGACCGGCTCCCTGCGTGCGGCCCTGCATAGATGTTAAAACGAGGTTGAACGATAGAGTTCGTCGGTGGAGGCAGAGAGGGGAAAGGCCGTGTGACGCGGGCCCGTTGTAGTAGTAGTGGTATAGCGATGGGAGCGGAAGAGGCGCGGGGTGAGCGACGACGACGATGAGAATGAATCAGTCGGGAGCAGCGTCGAGGGAGAGGTGAAGGGACCTCGAGGGAACGAGGGAGAAAAGGAGCGGCAGAAAGAGAGAGAAATATAGGCGAGGGAAGTGGGCCTTGTTCGAGCGTAAAGTGGCCCCAGCTTCGGCCGCCTCGGCGTTGTAACACGCCGCCGCCGGGACGAACGCGTAGTAACCGTGTGGCGCACGGTGCGTGCGGTCGCGACGATGTCGCGGATGATTACGTCGTTCTGGGTACTCGTTATCGCCGTCGTCAGCAGCTCGTAGGATTATCCTGCGGCGCCGTCACGTCACGTCACGTCACGTAAACGTCGTCTGCCGGGAGGCACACAGCGGTCATCCGCGAGTCGCGCCGTCGCTCGGCGATGCCCGGTCGGTCGCCGCGCTGGGCGGAGCCCCCGTTGTTACACAAGTGAATCGCCCGTGTCAGCTCTCGTCGCCGACGTCGTCGCCGTCGTCGTCCGTTCTCTCACCTGTTCCACGCTGTAGTATGCGATTGTATGCGATCGTCGCCCGGTACGTGCGAGTCCCGGCAGGTTAACAAATGACGTTGCCGCTGCCGCCGCCGTCGTCGTCGTCGATGCGAAAACGCGCGGCCCGCAAGCGTGACATGGATGCGCTGGCGAAATCGGTACGTAGAAAAAAAGGGGCACGGCCAGGTTCGCCCGGGGTGCTCGGGCGTGCGTCGCGAACGCTGTTTGTACGCGGCACGTCTCGTCGCCGCCGCCACCGCGACGATTCCTCGATGACGCATCGTTTGGTAAATTTGAAGCCGCTCTATGTGTTTAGGAAAATTTTCGTCATCGTTGTAAGTTTGTATTCAATGTTAAATAGTTAAGTAATTGGTGCGACAACTGGGTAGATTGTAGAATAACTGGGTATAGGGGCAGGAAGCTCATTTAAGAAAACATTTATTTGTAAAACGTTTAGTTTATTTTGCAGAAGATTTGAGGCGCAATTACTAACTAAACGGTTGATAGGAAAACAGCAAACTCTGTCTCACGCAGGATGTCCTTCGATTGCATTAAATTTGACACCCTGTAGGTCGGGCGATTAAGTGATAAAGTGAGCGTATAGGAGAGGTCAAAGTGAACATAAATCAGCATCGCACGTACATCTCGATGGGTGTTTCATACGCCGTAGAAACAACGGGATAAATGGATAAATCCATGGGATAAAACCATCGACCGTAAAGAGTGCGATAATATTGCGTTGTTTTCAGTTAAATCTAGGCTAGCTTGTCGATTGTTCATTAAGGTCTCTCCAACGCGCCTTATTTCCTTAATTATTGGTAATCACGGGCTTTGGGCTCGTGAGCTCATTGGCGCGACGACTCACGTTTTGTCTTTGTTAAAACTGTCCGATGCACGAATTCGTTTTAACTTCCTCCTCGGAACGACTGTTGCGACTATTATTGTTTATTTGTTGTATTATCCTCCTGAATATCTTGCCGGGGTGTCATTTAAGTCGCTCTCGTCTAGTTACACCAGTAATGTCAATTAAGAAAAATCGTACGTGGGAAGATGAAACTGCGCGTTGGCTCTGCATGTGTGTAGGAAGGAATGGGGAAAACGGAGCACGCGAGGCGAGCGATCCAAGAAAGCGTTTTCTCATAGCGCGCACCTGTTGCGTGCACGACAGGTGCTGGAACTGCAAAGGCTCCAGCTCGGAATGTGCCGGAGTAAATATTAGAATCTCTCTCGACGACTTCGCGATACAACGGACAAATAAAATCGCGAATAGAAATCGTCGATTGTGCGTAATAATAATGTTGACCAACTAGCAGCAATTGCCATAGAACGCTAGGAATTAATACCTACTTATTTTAAATATGCCACTTATTTCAACACAATTTCTACGTTCTGTTATATTATCAAAAGAATCTTTCTTTAGTTTAATGATCTAATAATAGTTGATTTAGAAATGTGTAGGTTCAAAGAAAAGCAAGAATTATCTAACAATAAGTGTATTAATTTGCCGACTTTCTTTATATTAAGTATATTATCTTGCTAATTAGACCACAAGAGAAATTTTTAATAACAAGATTTATTTGAAATGAGGTGAAGAAGTAAAAGATGAAATTTTCTTTTATTTAGACGGAATTTTTTGCTCGTCTGTAGTGACAGTTTTAAAACGATGTTCTTTGATTTATTTTTCAATTTTATTTTATTAATGGGACACATCTATTGCAGTATGGTAGTACAGAATCCTGTGACAAGAACAGTGACTGCAGAGGAGTGCACACGTGGGCAAATGGATTTGAGAAACTGTTGGAGGATCCAAAGGGCCTGCAAACGTTCGCTGTGAGTAGCATGCGCGATTCCTCTCTGGTCTATTGAATGTTACATGTCGTACTATTACTGAACGCGGTTGATCTTATTCAAGGAATTTCTCAAGAAGGAGTTTAGTCACGAAAATATATATTTTTGGGCTGCTTGTGAGAGATATAAAGATACTAAGGACGCTGCTCTACGCCGTCGATTAGCTTGTCAGATATATCAACGCCATTTGTCGAATACAGCCGCCGAGCCAGTAAACGTTGATAGTCATGCGTCGGGACAAATTACCCAAGAATTACTCGACGAAGCACCCGCGGATTTATTTCTACAGGTATGTATATCGTCGAAAGCTTGTCTTGTAATTTAAAAAAAAAAAAAAAAAAAAAACGAATATTGCAAGATAGTTCATAAAAAATAAATTTTACATTGTTAAATCTCAAAATATTTTTTCTTTATCTACTTCATTATAATGAATGTCTGTGAATTTTATTATTGTATATTTAATCAAATAATTGCTGTTATTGCCTTAGGCGCAGAAACAAGTATTCAACCTAATGAAGTTCGACAGTTACCCGAGATTCCTACGATCGGAACTTTATCGTGCCTGCTTGGAAGCGGGGAGCGCCGTTGTTAATACAGAAGACTGTGATCTACATCTTACAAGTTCGCCTAGCGTAAAATTAAAGAAGAGTCATTCCGATGCGGAAGATCGTTGTCGAAAATCGATTCTTCCCTGGAACAGAAAAAATAGGTAAATTAGTTACTGATTTTATTTCTATCGTTAAGCGACAACGTTTGCTCGCGCAGTTGGTGCAGTATATTTTTATTTCGTTTTATTAAAATTTTGCAATTTTATTTTACATTTTCAGATCTAAATCGAAAGATCGTGGTGAGTCCGAGTACAACAAAGCCCCTAGCCGAAGTGAGACTATATATAAAAGCTTTACAGTTATTAAGAGAGAGGCAGAAGGTAATAATAATGAGGACACTGTGTCAATATCCAGTAGTCGGTCGTCATTAGCGTCGTGGGATTTGGCGTTCCGGCAGTCGTTTAATAAACACGTAAGTGTCATTGCAACTAATATAGCAATTGGATAATGATGTTTTAAGTAAATATGGAATAGTCATTGAATACACATCTTGATGATAAGATTGCCATTTTTTTTATAACTGACTGAGTTAAAAGTATGAATTGTATGTGCTAGTATTGAAATGAAACTTGTGCAATTTTTTTTGTGATAAACTTTAGTTGCAGTTTTGAGTTATTTTAACGAGTGTTGTGTGTAAATCTATTTTGTAGAGTGTGCTTTTAATACACTTTTTGAGAAAGTAGTTATTATTGTTATACAATAATCAGGTGAAAGAGTAGTACATATGTTGCATTAATCCACTAAGATGAGCTGTTGTAGAACAGATTTAATTCAAACTGCTATAAATTTTTTTTTTGTTTCAAGTTTTTTTTTAGACTTGTATTGCAAAACAGTATCAGGCCATTTTGTCAAATCATACAGATTCTAAAGTGCAAACGTAAAAATGTACATGTCAATGAATGTATACGTGAGCGAATATGTGTTCACTTGTAGTCTGTATCGTCTTGCGATGGGCAAACAAACGAAAAGAGAGATCGCGGCAAATGTACGGGTTTATGTCGAGTCATATTGCCCGATGGGTCCACTACTGTAGTGCCAACCAGTCAAACCGAGAGCATTAAAGACGTGGTTACCCGTCTCCTTGATAAGCGAGCTCTACGATATTCTAACTATGATGTTCTGATACTAGCAACAGATGAGGTTTGTGCTGTTTAACTGAATGCAAGCATTACGAAAATTACTGTTGATCTGACGCATGCACTTTTGCTTTCTTTTGCATTATAATGCATAAATAAAGTTTATCTTTCTCTGTAATATTTTATATTAACTTGCACGAAGTAAACATCTAACCGGTAATGTATTTTTTATTTATTATTTTATTTATATGGCATAATTTGGTGGAGGAAAAGACAAAATTTTTTTATTATATTTAAAATTTTTTTTAATGAAAGAATATCCTGTTATTTGCTCTATAATTCATATTTTAATCATTATATATTTTTGTTGAATTATTGCATTAATGCAATTTAATATAGACCATCTGTTACATAATGATTCTATAGTATATTATATATTGTTCATTTGCAGATGGTGGACACGAAATGTTTTTCATCAGTATTAGCAGGCCAGGAAGTGGAAGTGGTTCTTACAAAAGTTTTAAAAGTAGAATTACCCTCACGAAGGATAATAAGCGTTATCGCTCATAAGGGTAAAACTTTGAAAGAAGTTTTGAGACCTCTTCTAAATAAATACGGTTTCAATTTAGACTTGATTAGTATTTGGAGCGAAGGCCGTGGCGTTCCTATGGATATTATGGCTATCAATGCTCCTACGCGCATTATTGTAGTCGCAAATGAAGAAGGTTAGTGTGTTCTCACAATATAATTATAAATTAAAGATTATTTTTTACAAAATATGTATATTTTTGGAAAAAGTATTCATATCTGTCATCAGTATTTTAAAATAACTTTATGTTAAGGAAACCTTTTGCATGGTAAATGTTTTGATATAAAAATCGTAATATAATTAAAATAAAGTGTCATTTAATAAATTGCTAAAAAAAAGTCAAAACTTTATTAACAAAATGTTATTCTTTTATAGATTTTCAACGGGAGTTGCATACTGCCAAGTATTTAGATGAAATGCCACACGCACAGCCAACTCTGGATGAAATTACTAATAAAGTATTTGAAGAACTTCTGGTTGGGAAAAGTAGAAATAAATATCAATATAGTGAAGGGTCATGTAAGGTAAGCACAATAACGTCTAAAAAATATCCTATTATATATATGTAATCTATTATACAACAAATTATTTTTAATATTCCTTTTGTATCTTTTTTATCGAATTATCTTTTACAGTCGGATGATCAACGTTCGGAAGGATCTTCCATATTATCTAGCAAATTCTTTCTTCGGGATTCGACAATTCATGGGAAGAAGAAGGTAATTTATTTGACTTTTCACACTTTTCAATTAAGAAGTTTAATGGTTTATGTACACACGCGATTTATTTTTGATTTTCTTGGTTAAGGCGAAATCTAAATGTTGCAACACAAATGAAAAGAGTAATACAAACGATTGCATACATGAGGGAGCGCCCATTAAATCTCAGCCACCACTTATCGCCAAGTTGCGTAATGGTGTAAAATTGCAACTTCCAGGCAGATTTGACGGAGATGGTAAGAATGGTAATATTTTTTTTATATACATATATGTAAGTTATGTATTCAGATGTTAAACAGTTTATTTGATATAAATTAAAAAATTATTAATTAGAAATGTCAAAAAGTAACAAAAATTTGCCTATTAAGGATTTATTTAATTTTTAATAATCATTAAGTCAACTCTTTTTTTTTTGTTAAAGATTTATACGAGGGATTGAAAAGGGCGCAAAGATCGAGATTAGAGGATCAGAGAGGGACGGAAATCAACTTCGAATTACCAGATTTTTTAAAGGTATAGTCAAATGTGCACTGCATATGAATTATTCAGTTTATTATATTTAATCTTATATTGGGATTTAGTATGGCAGTAGAGATCTTACGTGTGCACAAATGTAAACTTTTAAGATCTGTATACCATATACATACGTTTCGATTTTTAAAGCTGTGAAATTGGTTATTAGAACAAGGAGAATGGGAAACGACCGGATTCTAACAAGATGCGAAGGACTCGGATAGTGTCGGCCAATTGCGAGGGCACCACCAAGTTTTACGACTCTGGCGATGATAAGCAAAGCAGCAGCGGGTACGAGTATCCCACGCACGTGACGAACGGAGCCGCGAACGAACGATTCTCAGCCTTGGTTAATATTACCGAGCCTTTAAGTAAGTGCCTTGATAGCTCGTTCACTCTAGACGGCGATAGGACACTGGTCGACGGCGATCAAACGATCATCGAGAACGGTACTGATTCCCCATTGAAGAGCCCGCACTCGGGGAGCTACGGGAGCACGGACGTCTCGCCTACGAAGTTGTCGAAACCTCCCCCGTTACCGCCGAAGCCCAAAAATCTTGTCGTAAACGTGGTGAAAAGCGGATATATCGCGTCGCCGAAAACTCTACAAAGGCCTAACCATGTGATCGAATGAAACAACCGAACACTATGTAAAGAGAAAGATATTTTTTAAATTAACGTAACGTCTCGCTTTTAGCATAGCGTTTTCATGTGATGCCACGATTAGCCGTTTAAACACGACACGGTACGAGATACCTGAGTAAACTCCTTTATTAAGTTTATGATTTATTAGAAGGGATGTGTGGCTCCGTGCGGGAGTTTATACCTGGACGGAGAATACAGGGCAACATTAATCGTATTCCCTTATTATGCAGTTTTCTATCATATATTCACATTCCGCAACTTAGATTTTATCTCGAAAACGGTTCTGTCCTGTCGTGCCTTGATCCTAGAATGCTATTGTATGTAAATTTTATTTTAATTATTTTAATTGCTTTTATTTTAATGAAATGTCGATCTTTTTAAGGAAGTTTTCCCTTTTATTTTATACTTTTGTATGTATCATGTTTGTTCTGCATTGATATTGAGTCTAACGTAATGGTAATTTTGTGTCTCACGTTGATTTTATATTTTTTATCTAAATTAATCTAAATTAATAATTTACAAAATGGATGCAACGATATTTTTTGTTGGTTTTGTTGGTTGGTGGAAAATTAAAGATTGTGAGTGAAGGAATATGACGTAATCCGTTGTGAGAACCTATATCGTTTGATAAGATAGAAGATTATGTCTTTTAGTTATACGTAATACTTTTTTACGTATCGTAGTATTGCTGAATGACGATAGCATTCTAGGATCAGATTAGATATGTAATGTTAAACGTACACATGATATATATTATATATTTTATATATCCCAGTTTCTTCGCAAACCGTTTTGACCAGAGAAACAAGAGAAGTCCAGGTGACGACAATCTATGCGCTTATTAGATGATTATAGGAACAAATGTTAATAAAAAAAAAGGTATGTGCTCGAAATGAGCCTAGTAGGATAAACAAAAGGGGACGATCTATTTTCAGTATTTCGAATAATTTTATTAATTAGATGTAACTTCCAAAGGGATCGCGTCCTATACGGTAATCTTGATAAAGTTATTAGGTATTACGCACGCTGGGAAAAAAAACGTACGTGCGTCGCTTCGTAACAAACAGAAGATACTCATCGTAGAGAGAATTGTGCGAGACAAATTCATTTATATATCGTATTGGTGGGGCATCTATTGCGACATTCTAATATATTGTATTATACGATTGTCTGAAACTCTTAGGCAAGCTCTAATAAATTTTTTTAAATTTTATAGAAGAGCCTCTATTCACTTTGGCTACGTCACTGCGTTGCCTTCAAACCCCTCTTCTTTGCTGAAGATAGTAAAAAGAAAACCGTTCCTTGTGTATTATCCTTTACATTAAGACTAATCATAGTTATTTAGCAACTCGAGCTTTTTTATAATATCTATAATGTCTGATTTTGTAATATTTGATTAAGGCACAAAAAAAAGAAGTGCTAAATAACTTGATACTCTGGAGCAATTGCCTATCATAGAATTTGATTCCGAGACTTGCTTTCCCGCATATATGGCTGATAGACAGATCAGTGTCGTTAGTATATAAATTACGATTTTCATTGATGCGATCTCTCTCGTCGAAAAATACTACATTAATTGTTATCAATTATAATTAATGCAGTATTTTTTTGGTAGATAGTACATACACACAAGATCGTGTCTTAATTTATTTACATAGACTAAATAAATCATAGTAGTCATATTCGATTTACATATTAAATTGTTAATTTATTTTATTATTGTAAAATTAATGAAGCATACAAAAATCTTTTTTTTTTTTTACAAACGAAGAACCCTGTATTACCCGGTGAGTACAACTTTCTTTTAAAACCCATCTTCGAATTGGCGCCATTAGGTGGTAGAACTGTCTGATTTGTAGTAGAGTTCCTATAACTAATTTGTAATTGATTAATTAATTCCTGCCAGATCAGCCAAGATAGACGTGTTCCTACCTTCCTACTAGCTGTGCCTTCTTTTTTTGCAATAGAAAAAGATGATTAATTTCCCGCATGGATAACTGATCCGCACAGTTATTTGGATTTAGCAAACCCACGGACCCGAGCACATCAATACACTGCGGACACTCACGTATGTATACATACATAATTGTATTATATCATGTACATTAATATATACACTTTTTTGTGACCGATAATACAATAAATACTTTAAATAGAGCAAGATGTTGTTTAACTTGAGGATAACAAGAAGAAAATAATAAGAAGTATAGATATATGTATCAAATAGCGAAAGCTGAATTTAATCTTCTAGTTATATTCTTTCATCAAAAAAACAATAATTAGTTAATTGACATTAATGAATAAAATTAATCAATTAAAACGCACCAGAAATTCATAGAAACGCGCGTTTCTTCTTGGAATTTATTTAAAAGGCTTGTAATTCTAATCACAATAAATCTGGGTGAAATTTCAGTCCGCAGAGGATCATCGATAAATTCTATTAAACGAGTTTATTCCCAAATTTCCAAAATGCGAAGTAATCTGAAAGAAAGCATCCGGAGTACATTCATATTTGCGGAGCAAGAGGCGGGAGAAAACGGAGCACAGAAAGTGTAACCGACGAACAGACCGTCGTCCGTCTCCTTCCACTCCCCCATCTCCTTCTACCTCCCACCGCCACCTCCTCCCGTTTCGCGCCTTTTCTCGGTCCACCCGCGCGCGAGCTGGAGCTCCACGATTCGCGCATCTCGACCATCTCGCCGTTGGCGGCAGTGTGTCAAGTGTGGCTTTATTGTGTTTTGACTGTTTGACTAACGTATTGGAGACGACCGGCGGTCCCCTGGGGTTTTCGGAGTGCCGGCTGGCGTGCGCGCTCCGTAACGTCGTCGCTAAATAATCGCGGTGCGACCGCGCACGGGGACCGTCGTGTTATCTCGCTACCAGTCGTCGCGACCAGTCCCGCCGTCGGTTTCGCGCCGAAAGTGATCGCGCATCAAATGAGAGGGAAACGCGGCAAGTGACAACGCTCCTGTTGCTCGTCGACCGCGGCGGCGAGGATCCCCCCGGTCGGTTCGATCCCCTCGACAAGGCGCGACACGTTTCATGAGTTCCATCATATCTCTCCTGTCCGCGCGGCAAGTTGGTGTTTACGGGAAAGTCGCGCGTGTCGTTTCGTCGGTTAGGACGTGCTTTAAAAGGGTGGACTACCGGCATCCCCAGGACGAGGGCATCCTAGGGGCAACGGCGTTATTTTTCCCAGGTAATATATATATATCGCAATATATATGTACAAGTAATTCTATATGTAGTAACAATAATGTGTTTATTAATGTATTATTAATAACATTATTAACATATAGTAGCATTAATATAGTAGCATTAATTTATTAATATATTTATTAACATATTAACATTATTAATATATATATAATAATATATAATGTTACTATAGATATATATTAATAACACATCATAGCACGTGTTGAATCACTCTCTCGATCGTGATACTCGGCCACAACAGTGTCAAGGGTACAAAACAAGGTACAACGAATAACAATTACTTTCTCGAATGGGAATTCGTGTGGTTTCCTTTTCGATCGGATTTCGTCACGTCCGAGCATTTTGACGTTGAAGATCGTCGTGCCGGCCGTTGCCGCTGAAAAAGGCGCCAACGGACTTTTTCGCCTAGATTTTTTTTTTGAGAGAGAGATTTTCAATCCTACGATCCCAAGCTTCCCGTATAAGGAAGCGAAGGTTTCTCATACATCTCTTAACAATCTCTTAAGTAAGACTCGACATTCGTCTTCCGGTCCCTCGACCGGACGAACCGTTTTATACAAATTTCGCAAATAAGATTAAAGTCGTGTTTTGTGGCACACCTAGTGTGTGGCCGAGGCCGTCGAGAAATATTCATCCCACCGGGGTTTCCGGGAAACGTAACGACTCGGATCGACTTCAACGGCTTCGACGAGAAAGGAAGGCGCGATAGATATGTTTCTATCCGCAGGAGAATTTCTGTCCTGCTATCTCTCGCGTTCACGTTTCGTTTAATCAAAATAATTCTCATAACCGTCGCAACGAATTACTCTAGCCGGTTTTTCATATGATAGATCGTAGACACGTTGAAATGCATGATCGCTTCGTTAAGACATGAAAAGGAGGAGAATATATATATACGCGATTAAAGAGTACAATTAAATATTAAATTGTAATGAAAATTTGAATTATTAAACGCAAATAGATAATTAACTGCACACACAATCACCGCATTATCAATATCAGTAGTATTATCATCCTGCCCGGGATATCTGCATCCTGTCGTCTCGAGCGAATAATAATAGAAGCTAAACGATAGAACCCGACGTTGTTAAAGTACGGTAAACAAATTTTAAGGTCGCGCAAAGAGTCTTTTAGTCGATTAACGGTCAGAGAAGCGCTACTTTTCGTATATCGAGAATCATGTCTTCTCGAAAATCATGACCATTCGTCTCGTATTTCTCGAAGACAATCACGACGTCGTTATTTCAACGCCGATTCGAGCATTTCAATTCTAATTCTCTACTTGCACTGAGAAAAAAAAGTTGTTGCTTCAATTAAAGTGCTATCACGGGGTGCCAAAAACATAAGTGGTTTATTCAATTGAATTATTTTATTATTAGACCCAATATCTGGGTTATTAAACCAATAATTAAATTATTGGTTTAATAATCCAGATATTGGGTCTAATAATAATAGAATTGAATAAACTATACTTATGTTTTTGGCACCCCGTGATAGCACTTTAATTGAAGCAACAGCTTTTTTTTTCTCAGTGTATTACAATTCAACGAATTAGAATTGAACGGATAAATATTTCTGAACACGCGATATATTGTATAATCGCGGTATACATTTTTATCTCGCTTGCCGTTAACCCTCTCGCAAAAAGCGACTAGGCAAGATCGAGCGTCGACGTGACAATCGGACACCCCGTATATACACGACGTATCAACGGACTATCGCGGATGAAATCATATAACGACGATCTCGTTCCCGCCAATTGGCGGGCCATTGTCCATTCTCGGTTCGTCGTGCGCGATCTCGATTTGTCGCGTCTGTAAAACCGAGAGACATACATACGTACGAATAATAACGAGTCCCGCCTGTAACTTGTCGAAAAATTCGCGTTATCGACACCTGACTGCCGATTCTCCAATTTTTTTTCTCGGCGACAGGGCTAATTTCGACACCGGCGAATCCGTTCTCCATTAGAACAACCGAACGATCGAGACACCGGTCGTTCCGTGAGAGATCACTGAGAGAATCAGGACGTTTTCTTGTTTTTTTTTTTTAGAAGCCAACGTCGCGCCTGACGTCGATTCGACGATAAATTTCGAGAGATCGCGCACTCTCGTCTGCATTCCCGGACCTGGCTCGTCGAGGACGAGCTGCTGTCGCATCTACGCAAAGTAATAACGCCGACCAACTACGGTCAGGATGGACGGAGGAGCTTCTCCTGGAGTACCCCTCGGCGAGGCATCGAACGTGGACATCGAGTCGCCGATGTCCAACATCGCCAACGATCTGTCGAGATCATCACTGGACTCCGGTGGATCGAAAAAACGTCACTTTTCACGTTCAAAAGGTACGTCACGAAAGTATGTATCAGGTCGACACGAAAGGATTGTCCACGAGATAAAGAGGATGAGATTATGTGCTAGATTTTATTTAAAAAAATATCGACCTTTCGATATGTCCTTTTGAATTGGCGAGCAGTTACGCCAGTCTCTTTTTAAAAGTTTGGGTCAATGAAACGACTTGTGAAACTTGACGGAGGCGACAATCTTTCGCGTCGATAAATTGTAATTTATTTAAAATCTTGCTAGGATATATAAGAACAAGGAAAATTATACGCACGATATATTAAGTATTAAGTTGCGTATTCAATTAAGATAATTATAATGAAAGTTCGAAAATCGCAAATAATATTTTCGAACAACGTATGTTAAATCTGAAGTACAAATTAACGTCTAATACTCATAATTGACCATTCTAATAACGCTAGAAACATCGGCATAATTAACAATTTTAGTAGATTTTTTTTCGTAATCAGCGTAACGAGCGGGGCGGATACCGTGGGTTATAATCATGGGCAAAACGGATACTGATAGAGCGGAACGTGAGAGGCCTTCCGAAAGGCGGGTTATTCGTTAGGGATTTCCCCGTCCTTCAACGATTTGTGAACGTCTGCCGCCGGTCTGAACCCCGCGACCGCGAGTTCGCAGCCTCAATTGTCAGTGTCTCTCATTCGCGCGATTCCAGCACGCTGACATTTTATTATATTTCTTCGACACACATTTACCTTACTAATTTCACTAAACCTATTTCCAATGCCTATATCATTATTGGTATATCACTGTTTGTGTCGCGCATTATATATTTGGACATTTCATTCATTCAATTCGCGTCTCTTATCGATTATGAAACACGTCGCATTTTGCGTAGGCATAACTCGGCAAAATAATATCTTTTTTTTTTTCAAATAGCTGTTAACTTTTCGATAACCGCAACGTCGAGTTAATTAAAGCGCGCGACGCGATCGTTGAGCACCCTCTCTCGCAACCGTGAGGCAAGTAGTAGCTCGTGCCGGGGTTACCGGGACCAGGTGCTCACCTGCTCCTTGTTGGGTGGCTGGTTAGGCTTGGCGCCCCCTTTTATTCATGCTCCCGGTAAAGGCGCTGTGGAAGTTCGCAACGCGAATGAACGGCTGGGCGCGGGCGCAGACGGAGAGCGGGCATCCCTCTCGTGCTTTGGGGATGCTTACGGTACTTAGGCGCGATTGGGATATCGATAGTCAGATACCTAGTCCGATGACTATCGGTGTACGGGAAAGTGTGGTCGAACGTAGACATCCTACGATACACTTTTAGGTCTATCCTTTGAAAACCCATTTAAGATATTCTTTATCTGATATTTTTATTTTCAATATGGGCAACAGGCTCTTGTGCGGCCGACATTTCTGAGAAACTCGGTTAACCTACTCGATTACTGATAACTAATTACGACATATTTTATTTATTAATATTATTTTTAGTGGAAGCTAAGAAAATAATTCAAAATTGAAAGAATTGCAATCGATCGCTTTATATATATTTTTAATTAATGTATCGCTGACATAATTAATAATTGTCAATTTACATACTAGAATTTTATTTTAAAACTTTATTTACATATTTAATATACATTAGAATGTTCTCAAATAACCTTAATTGCTTTTTTCGTTTCGTCGTTGCGGTAAAATTGTAATTTAACTCGACTAATGAAGACGTTTAAATTAGTAAGTAAAAAGGATAGCGCTAATTATCCGCGAGTAAACACACACACACGTCCAATGAAACTGCACTACACCTTTAAATACAGCCTGCGTGCATCGATACTGACCTACCCTCGTTAGACATCAACACATCGAGAGACCGTTAAGAATACAGCTGTCTCGTGCGAAAGACTAGGGTCCGTGTTTCCGACTCCCTTTAACACTACGTTTAGCTTTAAAGGTGACTGACCGATTCCATATCTTATTCCCTTAATGCGACGATCGCGTTCGATGACCCGAGACGGAAAAACGCCTATCTACAAATGCACAATGAGTTTGCGATAAACGTTTATAAATGTCTCCTCAGGAATGACAAGACACTGAAAAGAATTTGTTAATCCGAAAAAATATTTAGTCCGATACGTTCAACTAAATTAGTTAACTAAACATTAGTTGTTTCAACAATTTATTTAGTTTTTTAAATCAAGAATTAATTAATTCAACTAATGTTTAGTTAAATTAAACTAATTAAAATGTTTAGTTGAACGTACCGGACTAAATATTTTTTCGGATTAACAATTTTTTTTTAGTGGAGGATAATAATTTGATTACTATCGCGATACTTGCTTTTTTTAGCCTTGTTCCTAACCTTTTTACACGTAAGGTGCAGCAATTCGTTAGTCTTGTTCAAGATTTCTTATTATTTATTAATGTTACTCCCTAGACTAAAGGAAAGGAAGAAATTTAACTATAATAGAAATTTGGTTTTTGAAACGCCACTTTACCTTCCGCTGAAAGTGGGAAGTTCGAGGAAAGAGTATAAATTCACTTGCTTAATAATAATTTTATCGTAACAACAGAGCAACAATAGTAAGTGTATGAACTTCTATGGAATACACTATCAGACTTTTCTCCTCATTTGCATATGAAGAAGCTATATGGCCGCCGGAATAATTCGGATGAGATAATCGCTATATAGCGGCGTTTTGCATGTTAAATAGGGGGGACTCAGTCGAGAAACAGATCAAACATTACGCGAGCTGTAGTCGGATTAAGAGACGTGGCAGGGGCGTTCGCGCAGCCGGCCACGATCTTTCGCGCTAACTCGGCCGACGACGTTATCGTCGCCGTTGGCAAATGCCCGTCGTGCAGCGGCATGGAAGTGTTGCGCCGCCACATGGCGCGTTCCGTTCTCGTCCGTTGCCTTGAAAGTCCGTTGTGCGAGGGGTACAACGACGTCGGGGCGAACGGGGCACCCCTATATACACGCCGGCTCTAGTATTGAACGGGAGAGCTGTACCCGGAGAGAGACGCGTGTACGCCCGATAGCTAGGCACCGTGGACAGACATACACACGCACGAAGCGTGCCGCTCGCGTGCAAATTAGGTAATTACCTGCGGACGTGCGTCTTCGACGGCTGGCGTGCTTTTTAGCCCGAAGAATAATACGATCCACCGTCGGCTAAGCCGGCGATAATCGGAATAGTAATCAGCGTGTAAGGGAGAGACTTAATTATGTCGTTTTCAATTAGCGACACACGTTTTCATCGCACGTGGTTGTCGCCTTCAGAGCTCGCGCGGAATAATTCGTAACTTTACTTGTAATTAGCGTTAAGCTAAGTGATGTATCATCGAGGTATCTGAAATAAATAAACGCGGTGGATAGAAATACATCAACGATCCGCGGTAAGTCCACTGATGTGTTGACTGTTATTTTCAGAGTCAACTTAATTTGACACAATAGAATCAACTGGCGTAACGCTCTGTAGTTTGTAGCAACATTGTTACATAATTATCGATTCTTCTGCATCGCTAATACAGTATGCGCATCAAAAATTGAATTATATTCCCATCATATTCAGCGAAAGGTACTTAATGAGGGAGACAGACTAAAAGAAACGGGACGGCAACCGTCGGCGCAGATGAGCGAATTGAACGGTGCGAGAGACGCTTCTGTGACCAATGGCTTTCCTATCAAGATTTAATATTTAAATGCCCCGAAGTTTTATGCCGTGGTAAAGCTAAAGGTGCGGAGGAGAAGGGGGGGAAAGACCGACGAGGAAAGAGGGAGAAGAATGAAAGAGGTTTGGGTTCCTCTGGGTCCCCGGGGTCCCAAGCCATTAACATATCCTGTAGGGCCGGTAAGTCAGGTCTCGCAATATTTCGGAGAAGGCGAAGGTTGGCACTCTCGCAACCTTTAACGGTCGCGGGCCCGAATTACAAATCGGCCTCGGGTACGAGTTCAGCGCGAATTCCGCGGGTACCGCTGTTTGTTAAATCTGTGGGACGATTTAGGACGTGGCCCAAGATGCGTCCGATATCGTGATTGCGAGGCGATACGTGTTGAACGTCAGTGGACCAGTCTTGTTTCAATCTTTGGCATCCACCCTTTTGTCTCGCCAATGTGTGGCTCGTTTTAATCAGTTCGTAGAACGCCACGATTATGATTAGGCGATAAGACGCGCATAGTGACAGCGGGCACCTCGGGGATGGTTGCCATCCGAGGATTCCAGTTTTCCCTCTTCGCAATTGCGCCCGGGGAAGCACCTTGGCGGATCCGTTGGATGAAAAATTCGTTGAGCGCGTGCCGGCTGCACGCACGACTCGACTACCCCTCGTCTTACTACCCTCGCGGCCTACCCTCGCTAATGTCGAAAGACGGAAGAAGAAACGAGCGAGATAGAGAGTGGGGCGAGTTTAGTTATCGAACAGGCCGACCGACCGACCGACCAAGCAGCCAACCCCCCCGTTAGGCGCTCTCTTGTCGCTTGTTTCCTTACCTCGGTCTCTTGTGTCTCGTCCTGATGTCTGGTCCCGATGCGCGTCTGGTCCCCATCCCGTCTCGCAACTCGTAACGGGGCACACGCTCCAACTTTTATTCCCACCGACGACGACATTCTGCTCTCGGAGACTGTTATTCAACGTCTATCCGCTTTTCTCGTTCGCGCTCGTGTTCGAACGCCGGCGATTAGCACACCGGCGTAACTTTTCCCGACAATGTCGGGAATCGAGATCGATTCCCGACGATGCAGAGATACGGGAGAATGCGTCTTACGCGCAATCCTCGCGCCTCTAACGGCACGAATAAGTCTATCAATTCGCTTCCGCACGTCCGTGGCATGGGAATCTGAACTCAGGCTGGTATTACACCGGTTTCCATGTCTGGCAATTTAAATAATATGAATACGTCTGAATATAATTAACTTGTAGCGGCACTGGTTTTTATTCAGGATAAAAGCTTGCGCCTTTATACTTTCTACAAGTTTTTCGACGTATTGTTTAAGATATGTTTCTGATGTGAAGAATGCCGTCTTATTCGCGCAATTTAACACTCATTTAAGTTTATTATTTTAATTTAATTGTATTAACGTTGCCACGCGAAAACACGACGGTTTATCAAATCGTATATCTCAATCTTCCGGTATTCAACGGCCTTATCACTTATCACCGCAAAAAAACCCGGAACGGTTGGCACAGGGTTGGGGGATCACCCTTCGGGACCCTCGGGAATTATACGCGGCGGGGTACGATGGGATACAACAGAATGATTCATACACGCACATTAACCCCGATGCTCGGGAATCCGCGGCTAACGAATCATTTTCAAACGGCGTACATCTTTTTTGCGTGTGATAGCCAAAGAGATGCACACCGTATGGTCCATCCTTTGAACGCACGCAGGTAAATCTGACTACATTAACAGTGCATAAAATGATGTTCAGGTAAATTTGACTACATTAACAGGAAGAATGGCCGGTGTCCCGGCGGATGTTAGTACTTACGGCAAGGCCGATAATACCCGCGCCTTTAACCAAGTCGGTTTTACGTAACGTATCTAATGTGAGTGATATGACGAAATAGACTGCTGACTATGTAGAATACATATGATACCTTAAAACCTTTAAAAATATAAAGATCGGTATTTCGGATTGAAAAGTGAAGAAATTATGAGACCATTTGTCTCACGAAGAAGTAATTCGAAATTTCTTTCTCGTTTATTAAAATATCGAATTATCGAAATATTTTCATAATCTAAACCTGAATACCAAATTGAATAAAATCGGCAGTTTATATTTCTGTTACAGTAATATCTAAAAATTAGGATCTTACTATTTCTTACTTGTATAAGTCACGCGTATAAGTTGTATATAATTCGGAAACTATATCGAAACACTCCTCGATTTTTTAATTGGTTAAAATTAAATCGGCTACAAAATGAACAAGGAATGCCATTAAAATTTGATGTGCTGAATTTTGCATAATTATTTCAAGTAACGAGTTTCGTCGATACGATGAAGTGTCCCCTCATTCTCTTTCTCTTTTTATTTATACGCTATAACAATACGCAATCTAAGAAACAATTTTAAAAGAGATATACTTATTTAAAACGGAAGTATGTTTTTACGCAACGGGGCACCCCCTGCGATACCAGAAGGGATTCTCTTCTTATACGGCACGACTTTGTTTCTGTACGAAGTAACTCGCGCTCGAGTTTTTACGAGTTTCAAGACGATTACGACAGTTAGGACTCGCAAGAACGGCTCCGACGCGAAACGAGGGCCGCCGCCCTCGACGGACACGACACGGTGGGGTAGGTTACACCTGTGCGGACATGTTTAAAATATGTAGCACATGGTGCGCGCGTTCTATCTCGTTGCGCCGCGGTGCACCGCGTGTTTAGCGAGCCGCTGACGCCGATGGCGATGGCCTCGTTTCGCGTTGCGACGAGCATACTCGTCTGTCTCTTTGTCCTGTCCCGCTTTATTGCCCGCCGACACGTCCTCCTAAAATATCTAATCCATCCGTCGGACAATGTGTGATTTCCTACCCTTCCCTCTAAATGCAATTACACGCGTGCACGCACGCGAATCGCTCGCGTCGGCCGAATTCATAGCGCGCGCGCGGTCTCTGCAACCGTGGCACGCGCCGGTTGAACCGGTCGGTCCCGCCAATCGATATCGGATAGTCGAGTGTACGTCCCTCACGGGCAACCACATTTTAAGCCCAGACTACACATTGGAGATTGTAAGATTGTGAATTAAAAATTAAAATTCGACCAATCGGATAATCTTGATCGATTAAATCCTAATCTCTAATTCGCAATCCTCAATCCTCGACGCTTAATCCAACAAACAACATCTCTGCGAGACATTTTTTAATTAGGCAGCATGCGATCGCGCGATATTCAATGAGCGACCTATATTTTATAAACTGGATTGTCGAGACACATAAATATGTATAAACCAATTCGCGGTGTAACGATGGAACGGTAGACCTCTTGATCTTTGATCACAATGAGGAGAGAAACAGGACAGTTTAATCGTATATAATTTGAATTTCCGGCGTATATATATATCTCTAGGTTAAAACGCATGCGGTTTTTCGTACGGTTATTCGCGCGAATGGATCTGTAAAGAGATATATAAAAGTACGGCGAGGCAAAGATCACGCCTACCGGGGGCGGTTAACCGAGGAATCGCATCGGCGCTGTCGAAGGCGCGTAGCGTGACGCGTAGCGTTCGTGTTCCTTTGCATATACACACACTTAGCTTCACGCATCGCGCCAGCCAGCGGCGAACTAACGCCACTTGGGGGGGCAGACATATGAGCACACATGGGGCGGCAGTCACCACCTGGCATCACGGTAGCCGTAGTTGAATACCGACCCACCCCTATACGTACACGTAACTACGTACCCTGAAACGCCGCGCGCGGTGCGACCCCAACCCCTCGACTTGGCTCGTGCCGTCGTACATTGTCGTAGGATAGCGCGACGCCCGTCCCCCCTCCTCCTTCCCCCCGTCGAACGCGAAGGGGGCAGAGGAGAGGAGTGAAGGAAGATAGAGAAGAGAAGAAAGGTCGTGGCAAGACGTTGCAGGGTTGCGGGAAATCGGGTTTCTCTCGACCTTCCTCACCCGTTCCCCGCGTGTACCCTTCGCTTTTCCTTCCCGCTCGCGCGCTCCACCCCGTTCGTTCGCTAATTTCGAATTTCGTATCTGCCGATGTGATTTTTGACGTAGCGTAAAGTCCCATGTAGTATCTGCCAGTGACAAGACAGTATAAGTCAATGAACTTGATGCCCAGCTCGATACGCTGATTGTAATATCGATTTCTGCGAGCCGCCTGCAACTCGTATGCGTACGCGCGCACGCACGCATTACCGAATGTATCTTTTGTGATCGACGTAGCTTACTTGTGTGAGCGAGCGGGAGCTGGTTTGAGTACATGGTACTTCCCCCTCCCCCCTCGGTTTCACCAATAACGAGCAATCCCTGCATTGAGGGGGTCGATAGGTTATCGCTCAACCGGCTCGTGGATGCCACGTGCGGGTACGTTACAGGCGAGTGTACGTCATTCGTCGCAGGTTAATGACAATGGAACGTTTCAACCGTTCTGCGATGCATGGCTAATCGAACCGTATTGTTTATCAAATAACGATATATTTAGAAAAAAAAGGTTTTATTCATGCAAAAAATCAAAGTAATTTTATGACGGATTAAATAATAATAATATTTATAAGATAAACTTTTTCATTGTATACATATTTCAGAGAAAAGATATTTACTGAAATATTTGTTCAATAAACATCTTTCTTAAACGTTTGATTTTCACGAGTCAGATATTATCCGCTGACAATTGTCGCAAGTATTTTAAGCCAAGGTTTAAATACAACTGGAGCCCCCTAGACTCAATTATTTGGCCCGAGACGAGAATTAGGTCAATGTTATATCTTATCTTAATGTCGGTTGGCTAACCGCCGTGGCAGTTAACGTGTTAACTGAGGTTTAACTGATTATTCGTTTGCTCTCGGAGGCAGAGCTAGAAAAGAGATGGGGAGCGCAAAAAACTCAGCCAGTTGTAACGAACGTTTACGAGAACGGTTTAGAATTATCTGCGGTAAACAGTTCAAGGATATTATCAATGTGCTGCGTGTCTGGTTGCTCCCCCGTGCTTTCCTCCGCAGGATCGTCATGTGTGTGTCGCCTGTGTCGGCTATATTCAGATCTGAATTAGACGCAGGATCTCGCGCAGGGCTAACGAAATTTGTCCCAGAATGGATATGTCTCTGTCTCTCTCTCTCTCTTTCTCTCGACGGGAACACGGCGAGAGGCACAGGCTGCGCTTTATTTTTAACTGCACTCGCGGGATCCATACCCTTAATCTCGCATGAGGGCCCCACGCTGGCGGGAAACGGCTGGCGGGTACGTGTTCCCGTGGTGTTTGCGCGCATGTAGGAAACGGATGTCGGGAGGCGTTTATCTAAAATTAGAAGTGTTCCCGATACACCCATCTCTCTCCCTTTCTCTCCTTTTCTCTCTCTCATTCTCTCGCGCGGTATTAGTATTATGATTTGGTCTGCTTGCCATGCACGCTTTGCTTTCGTGGCTTCGCTCCGGAGTGGAGTCACGACCGTTGAAGCGTACTTGCACATGTTACGCAGCCGCAGCCGCTGCCTGTTGCTCGCCGGGGAATGTCGCGTTAATTAGTGGGGGAGACCGATGGTTCGTTCGCGCGGTCGACTTTACGTTGATATAACAAAGTCGTGCTCGCATCGGCACAATTATAATTAAATATAACAGCGGCATGTCGACGAGTGGTTGGATTGATAAGTAACGGGCACTTCCTTACGTTTCGCATTATTCTGTGTTACGTTGCCGGCATTCGTCGGTGTCTTCGACCATAAAAGTCAATGCATGTTGTTTGTATGTTTTCTGAGCGATTTTTATTATATATCAAATTTTATATATTATTTAAATATTGATTATATTATTAATGTAAAAAACAAACAAATTACATAAATATTGATATAAATTATATTAATTAAAATAATTGAGAAATGAAGAATCGTATTATCTTGTTGTAGTCGTCACCACAAGTATTCAATAATTAGTAACAAATGCAACTAAAAATACAAAAAAACTATTTTATTACTACCTAATTTTTTGACTCTCTTTTTTTATATGACCCATTCGTATATAGAAGACTTGTACTAGGACAGAAATAAATACTTTAATTAGTCAGCCCCTTGAATTAAAATAGGGCCAACTTGAATATCTAATTACTCTGATGTAAAGTTGTGCGACCACAAGTTTAATCTGCAAAAGATCTTCGTGTTTAACAAGCACATACTCTTGCCATCTGTTCGAAACTGTGTTGATTAATCTCTTATGACAACTCTATGACACGGGATCTACGGTGCAGGCTGCCGCGAAATATTTAGCAATGCTAAGGAAACTCACCGGTCAAGTAGAAAGGGCAGCGGGGTACGAGCATCAATATGAGGGAAGCGGACCGAGAAGGAACGTTGAGATCAGCGATACGTTGAACGTTGACCTTTACGAGGCCAAGGTTCTCCATTTCAGGCGCTACGCTCGCCTGAAAATTCGCGTCGTGAATCCATCCTACGCGTTTCGACGCGAGTAAGTAGCGCGAGGGTGCGTGTCACGGCTGATGCCTCCGACTTCCTGCGGAAGTGCGTTACGGCGTACGTACTCGATCGTCTCTTTCTAATTTTGCTTTTACTCGCCATCTCCGGTGGAGATCTTGTCTTAAAGTATCGTTTTATCGCATTTTCCTATTACATTCGATTCCCTGTCGAACGCCTTCTTCTCTTTAATCCAATCTGTACATGGTTCGATGTTCAATTTGATCTCGGTCGTGAAAGATACATTTTATTTATCTTCCAAGATAGATGTTGGGTGGTAAAGTAGCGTCGACTAGGCTGATCCCTTAGAAAAACGGCGAAAGAATACTCTGAATGTGGAACCTGCGTCTTTTGTTGAGTATCGTCTCGCGTGGGTTTCTTTTGGGAGTAAAATTCCTAGCGGGAGATGTAGCGCGTTAAGAATCTTATTCGGGATAAAACAAGAAGCAATACAGTGTGAAAAAGATTAGGAGTAGAATGTAGAATAAATTATATATATATATAGTTATCGTAATTTATTCTGTGTATATTATGTACACCATGTGATTATCAAACATGTAAATATGAAGTTTACTTTCAGTTAACGTAACTCTCCATTCTATTTTTAACTCTTCTACTTTTTGTAATTAAATAGCGTCCGCTTTAAAGACATCTTCCTCCGTCTTTTTTTAAATGGCATAAAACTGCTTCCTGAAACTAGTTATGTAGAAAGATTATATTCACGGCATATTCTCGCGTTGTTTTAAATAAATTATTTTTAAAACAAATTTGGTTATATTACACAACGCAAAAAGAATAATTAAATGGGTATTTGAGCAATTTACGATTACACAGTTTGTTAAAATATTTCTCGAAACTATACCACGGGAGATAAAAAATAGAAAATATATGAGACACATATGCCACATGCTAACGTTTTCGTCGCTGAGGATACTCGACGCATCGTATCCCTCGTCTTTTCATTGGTGCGACATGGAACGATTAAACGACCGGTCCCTCCTCGTCTCGTATTCTTCCGGCCTAACTGCAGACTGGTCTTACATTATATGGGAGATAGGGATGACTTTATATACGTTTTGCGCGGCGAGCGGAAGCAACGAGAATCAATGCGAACTAACGAACCCGCGTGTTACTAAATATTTTATGGAGATTATTATATTACAATTCGATAAATTAGAGTTTTTAGTAGACTTTTATGCGGAAATTATAAAAACACTGAATCTCGTTCTCTCGAATTGCGAACGCTTTGTCGGCGGTGTTTGCGATCGTCACCTATCCAACAGTGAATGTTGGGAATCATCCCGGGTGCAATGCCCGAGTCACTATTTTTCCCGATTCACGCGTGTCCCACATGGCACGCACGTGCGACCTATGTCACGTTTCTCAGATTTCCGAGATACCTGGGGTGCACTTGTCACAGGGCTCGCCCGAATTGGACTCCGCTGAGATTGCGATTCGGAACGAATAGGCGAGTCCGCAGATGGTGGTGCCGGTTCTACGATAGTAGAACGACAATAATATCGGGCAGCGTGATAATTCCTCATCATTATCTTTCCGTTCGCGGCGCCGTCTGTATAGGTTTGGCGGCGGGAGACCGATTGTTATCGAAACGCGAGAACGAAAAGCGCATGCCATCCCAAGCAAATAAACGGACGAGTGACCGCGAGGCCGTGATTTCACGCCGGCGGCGTCTTCAAGATGACCGGCATCCGCGTGTCCAGTTCGCACTTTGCGGTTAGGAGATTCGCGAGAATGGGGAAATGAGGCGCATACGGGCTCCATGTGCGGCCCTATGAAAGAGAGAACACGTGTTGTTCCTTCCGGCAATCACGGTTACCGATCCAGTCTTTTGTGCGTGCGAATGTCCGCCGTTATTTCTGCGCGCGAGACATGATTCTTATATTTATTGTGATCTCTTCCGAGAGACCGCGATCTTCCCGTAAGATCCATTTCAACGGCAGGCAGCGCGCCTGCTATGGAACACGATCTCGCTCTATAACGTCTTCCTGTCTTTGGTTTCAGGTACCTTCAGCACCCCTCGTCGCGTCAACGATCCGAAAAGCGAAAGGTGAGTCCATTATCGATATTAATTTGCGATATATATTGTATACAATACAATATTCGCCTGCGTCATTCGTACATTACATTGGTCAACAAAGTTGAACTTATTTTCTGCCTCGGAAACGAAATCAGCTAATCTTTACTAATTTGGGGTCTCTGAATCGCCCCCCTCCCCCGAATAGGTTAATGAAAATTTTTAATTAGTGCTAGTGTCGATGATATAGGGGGAATCTCCAAAAAAAACCAGCTTTTTTGCTATTTTTGGTTGACTGTATTTTTCAACGAAACATGATACATTATTCGGGAACGTCTCAAAAGAAACAACTTATATTTTCTACTTTATCAAGAAAAAATTCAAATTTTGGCAAATATAACGTTTGCATATACTCTTGGGGTGAATTTTAATTTTATTTGCAGAGGTTTATGTACGCTTGTCCGCCTGTCTACATCAATCAGTCAAATATTAGTCAAGATTAGCTGATTTTGTTTCCGAAGCATTTTCGTTGTTGACCAGTGTGATTTATTCGCCCTGTTCGTCGAGTTTACGCCAGCGATCATTTAAGCAGATTATTTAAAAAAATACAAGGTAAATATAAGGCCATTGAATAAAGACGTTAGGAGAAAAAGACTAAAGTATAAAAATTTGAAACAGAAAGAGTACACCCGAGACAAGTGTCTGCGGCGACGACATTATTTACCGTAAACCTGCGCAAGCTATTATTACAGCTGCCGTCGCTGTCTTTTAAGAGTTCACCCTCTATCCGATATACCGCCGTCCGTCGACGTCTAACTTTCCGAAACGAAACGTGCCGCGGTATTTGATCGGCGCTTCAAAGTGAACGGCTTCTCAGCGATTAGAAACAGTTGTACGTTTATTAATTCGTAGAAACGCGTTCTCTGTATAGTTCGTCAGTCGCGTGAGAATTGACCCTCTATAGCTTTTCCGCTCGTTACACCGCCACCGAGGGCTCCATTCATGCTCGCGGTTCATTCATCGCGTTTCACTGAGAGCCTTTTCTCTCTTTGGACGCGGTATCGTCGCCGTTTTCGTATAGTACGTTACACGTTACCACACATCCATCCAGACTTAAGCCCTGGGCTCGGACCCAGACATAGTCCTTGCCTTCGGCATTTTTTCCCCCCACGCCCTTCTCTCTTTCTCCCTCTTCCAGCGTCTTTTTTTAATCCGAAACTGGTGGGAAATGACAGCGCCCTTGTCGCTAAGCCTTTTACGCCTCCCGCGCTTCTGTCAGCTTCCTGCCGGTGTTTCACGTGTCTCCGCTATAAAAGAGGAAACGTTCTGCTTTATCCCGCGATCTAGAGCTATCGCATACGTCCTCTCCGTGTATATCTCTCTGCGAAATAAAGAAAGCCGCTCGTATCACGCAGACGAAAAGTATTGTAGTCGTGCCGATAATCGTAATGCTCGAAACGTGAAGCGAAATACAAAGTGACGATTCTCTTTTCATGTCTTCAAGATTTGGAGATTGCTTACAAAAAATTAGGGTGGGATGTTTTCGTTGGTTATACATATATGTATATGGAAGAGGAATTATTTATTAGAATTATTGAATTTTCTTTTTGCTTTAAATGTTTGCAACTTAATGATGTCAGCGCCTTCGAGTATTAGTTTTCGTGCTTTGGGTGGTCCTGCAGATTTAATTACACGTGCTAGACCCTCGATAGGAGCGAAGGGTGTAAAATAACGTGGGATATCTGAAACGCTGGTGGGTACAAAGAACTCGATATTTCTTGGGAACCACCACATCTATGCCCTTTGTCTCTAGTATGTAACACACGAAACGATCACGCATGTCGTTGTGCATTCGTGAAAAATGTACGTTCAAGATATGTACGTGTATAATTGATTATCATGTCTCATTGATTATTATGTCACTTATATGGTAAACCGACAGAAAACGAGTAAATAAATTAATTTTTTTGTTAGATTTGACGATTAATAATTTTTATCGTTCGCAAATTAACCGCGTAGATGTATCGGAGTTGTATAAGATACTTTTGCGACTCTATCTTGAGTATACTAAAGTGTAGATCATGAAAAGCTACTGTAATTAAGAAAGGGCGTGGAAAGGCACCGGTTTTCTTTGTTGCCAGGCGAAGAATTTATTTCCTCTTGGTATGCTTGGCTTCTTTAAGGGCCTTTCTTGATGGTCCCAGCCATTTACCCCCCTCGTCTACTCGTCTACTCCCGCGTCTCCCGCGACTGGTCCCGCGTTCCTCCTCCTCCTCCTCCTCTTCCTTCTACGTTCTACCGCCTCTATTTATCTTGGTATGAAGAGAAGTATACGACCGAACAGAAAGTCTACTTCTAGTAGATGTAGAATGTAGAAACTTCGTCGTAGAACACGTTCTACGTTTTACGACGCAGTATTTCGAATGGTTTGAATGTAATCTAACGGTCAAAATCTTAATGGTTAGATGCTGGAATTCGAATAGTCACCGGTATCCATTGTTCAATTTGGTTTTTTTTTTTTAGTTAGAGTTGTTTATACTGCCTTACAATACATATTAGTGACAATATATATTAGTTTACATATTAGTAAATTGCAATTTTTATTGCTATAATTAACATTGAATTATTCTAAACTTGTATAAATGTAACTATTGTACAGAAGGGTTCTTTTCGATCTTTTCTTTATCGAAACATAGTTGCTAATTGAGGGAGGTTTGTGCATGAAAAATTATCTGGTATCTCATGATTTTAACTTCTCAAGTATATTAAAATAATACCGAAAAGAATAGCTCTCCAGAACTAAGGACAATTCTAAATAACAATTTCATTTATTAACAATTAATATTAAGAATAAAAAAAGTTGTTTTTGAAAATGGTTTTTTAATTATAAAAGGCTTTTTAATTATAATAATTATTTTATTTATAGCTGGCACACTGGGACCTACTATAGGGGGTTTAAAGTTAGTAATATGAAGTAAATTAAATTTGTAACCTAGGCTGGGGGCGTTTAATACTCCACAGTGCCAGCTAAGGGTTATTATTAATTTATTATAAATTTTTGTAACAAATTATAATTTAAATATTTTATTATAATAAATTTATTACAATTTATTATAGATTAGATTATAAATAGATTTGAAAAATTAACTTTTTTTCTTCTTGGTTCTGAATGTAAATGATACTGATTATTGGGTACCGATTAACGGATAGCAATGATTTCGTTATTTATGTAGATATCGCGAATTTTAGGCCAATATCGCTTTTTTTATCGAACAGTACCACGTATTGTGTTCGTTCCCGACTGGACTGCGAGGAAGCAGCTGATTCTACGAGCGCCATTTTTGTCGCCCGCATTAAAGAGAAGGCGAACTTTAAACTTTATCTTGGTATTACGATAACCGAGATGTTTGAACTGCGCCCTTCCCAGGAAGGTCTATCGTGAAAACTCACGATGTAGAAATGATAACGATGTTTGCGTATTCAAGCCAATCACAGAAATCAGAGAAGATCGAAACGCCATGACGAAGACGATCGTGTCGGTTAACTAAGCGGCAGAGTCATTAAAAGAGAATCGTCAGCCGACTGATAAAAAGAGCAACAAAAAATTTGAAATTCTGTAATTAAATATCTCACGTAAATGCCCGTTGCCGCGTATAAAAACTTTAGAATAAAAGTAAATAAATTTCTGTTTTTTAAAGCTTATTCGTAAGTCTGCAACTTGTGAGTGATTCTTTTTGGGCTGAATTGTTTTATTTAAAATGAATTTTACGAAGATTTAGGATTTTGCTCGGAATATTTGTCGAGCAATCGCTACATCATTTGAACAGTTGACTACTTGCTACATAAAACTTATATCAGGCTAGAATACCCTTTTCATATACACAAGGACCTGGAGAAGAGTTTTGAGATTTTCAGGAAACGCCTTCCGTTTCTTTGTGATACTATCCTCTTGAAAGCGCGGGAAGAAACTGGTATTGTCTGCAGGGATACCAACTTCAACGGTGCGTTGAAGATATTCGTTTTAAAGAGACCGCAGAAATCGTATTGAAGAGTCACATTTCGCGAAACTCCCAAAATCCTCTATCTTGTTTTTTTTTAACGCTATCATCTTCACGAATCGTCAGCAAAAAAGACAACACATCATTAGTTGGGGAGGAAGTTTATTGCTTTCCACCGCTTGATCCGCGACGAGAACCCGTATGAAGCCCTTAATTAAATCTCCAAAAGAGTCCCTTGTAATACCGCTGCTTCGTTACGTTCCGGTCATTGTCCTCGTTATCTTCCTATTACTCACGTCGACGTCGCTCGAACGAGATGCCGTTGATAAGCCGGCGAAAGGGAAGGCGAAAATTCGGAGACATCGGAGAGCCGCAAAGTGATCCGCGGGGAGACTCCCGTTCCGGGATGATACGTCCGGTTATCGGGTCCCGGGTATCTCGCGGCGCGCGGGAAGAAATTTACGGCGCGCATCTCGCGCCCGGCGAATGCAAATGCTCCCGCTTCTCCACGTCTCACGGTTCCCAGGGACCGTCGTTGTATCTTCGCCGAACGGCATTCCAAACGGCGAGGAACAACGCTCAACCATTGGCCGACGTTTCCCGCCAACACGTTCCGGTATGAGAACCAGTTTCGGCGCGTCGTCGCGCCGAGGTAGTCTTCCTTAATCGCCATCGGTGCACCAACGCGCCAATACGCCCGTCCTTCTTCTCATTTCTTTCTCCTTTTCTCCCCCGTTCGTCCCGTTTCTTTTGAGCCCACCCTCTTGGACGGTCGTCTTACAAAGTTGCTTAAATTTCATTCGTTTACGAACTTTGGCATTTGTTCCTTACGCCATTTTCTAATTCTAATAATAGCAG